>NW_024883549.1:0-72523 GCF_019059575.1 Amphibalanus amphitrite
GATCTATGGTAGAACCTTTCATATTGTGGCGCCGTACTTCACGATGTGCATGACTTTCCCATTATAAGGCGTCTAACTTAATATACCGCGTCTAATGACCAGGGCCCAAACGTGACTCATTCTAAGCGTAAGTCACGCCGATCACCCCTCCCCACCCCAACCCCACTCCATCACAGGTGCCGGCGGCTGTCCCCACGCGGGGCCCCAGCTGTGGCCGCACCGGGCCTCTCGCCGCGCCGTGCGCCGGGAACTCGGTGGCACCGGTCAGCCCGGTTAGAAAGTCGCGGTGGAACCGGCCCGGCCCGGTCGGAGAAAGCGCTGTGGCCTGTGAACGGGCCGCCGTCACGGGCCGCGGGCCCGGCCAGATCGCCCGGCGGCCGGCCGGCCAACTGCGCCGCAGCCGTCACGGCCGGGACGGCAGGGCAGTGGCCAGAGGCAGGCGATCGAGCTGAACGGGACAGCTGTCCGTCTGTTTATGCACCTGGACAAGAACGATAATAAATTTGTGCGTAAACTATGAACGCAACTTTTTGCGCTAACTTGATATTCTATCCCTTCCAAAAGGCCAATATTCGACTCTTGAATCAAAAAGCTGCACATGCCAGCAGCCATATGAACTGAACTTCGCACTAAGCAAAACACCCGAGCATTATCACTGGCTCCGACGCTCGGGGGCCCAGGTATTGTGGTGAAATGCTGAACACTCCATCCATGGTAGGATTATGCAAGACGTTACCAGGCAGTGCCACGAAGGTGGTGCAAGCTGCGGGCCACGTTCTCTCCCAGCGGGTCGACCGGTGACGAAATTGGAGCGCGACGAAACGTTAGATAGACCGCGTGCACAAACCACAGCTTGGCAGACCTTTAGCTAAATAAAAACCTGACATACCGGAAGTTCATTACACTGAAATTAATAGATTTTAGGAAAACTCAGTGTTAGTCAGCCATATATTTCTTAATTCCTTCTTAACATTTTTTTAAATTTAATTCTAGAGGTATGCCCCATTGATAATCTTTTAACACACATACGCCTCTAAGAGAAACCCTATATGGAACTATCATTAATCAGAACATTGCACACCTTCCTATGTATTAATGCTAAATGATCACAAATCTGTCCCTCTGGTGACCTGCTTGCAGCAAATGAAGGGTGAAGTGATTTTTTTTAGAAAATGTTCATCCATTCACTTTTCAAGGCTTAAAATCATATAAACTAGGTAAGTGCTGAGTGCTACCTCTGCAGCATTGTGATGTGCCAGGCCAGCATCAAGCTAGTATGCCAATGTGCCATAATATTCTGCCAGCAATCACATGTTTTGGAAACACTCACCACTGCAGCAGCTGTTTTTAGGATTAATGTGCATGAGTAATGACCTGATATAAAAAAGCAACTCAAGCAAGAACCAGCAAGAACATAATGAGGGGGAGCTGAAAAATTCAGGGAGAGATACATTTCATTTTCCTTTGAAAGTATTTGGCTCCATTGGGAGCCTTAGGCCAAGAAGGCATACTTTTGTTGAGTGGGCAGTAATGGAGTGAACAATAAGAGCAGGGAACATCATTGAGAACCAGCCAGGAAGCATACAATTGTGACTTATCCTCTACCAGGTTACCAAACTCCTCAGTGGAATGGATCTGCCTAACAATCTCAACCAGACTTACTGCAGTAAATAGCAATATTGCATTCACACGTTTATATGTAAACATTTGGGTACTAAGTGAGCTGTGAAGTGTTAAGTGAGTCTTGAATTGATTGATTACCACATTGCCAAGTCCATAGCCACATATAGAAACATTTCACAGCTCTGGACCCAATCATTATCAATATACCTACCCATCATGCCTACCTATTCTTTTGCAAATATGCCTTACAATGCAATGCCTATTTTGAATTTGGAATACCACTTGAGCCTAAAGCACTTAGATTTCTGCAAAATTATTTGCTTTATTTCATGCAAATACAGAATTTGTGATGCTCCTTCAGCTTTTAAGTGCAAAAACAAATAGGCATATTCTTCTTTATTGCCATGACAGCAAAGAAGGGATTTTTTTTTTGAAGATAAGGTTGTTGATAAATAACAAGGCAGCACATTACTCACAAAAGAAATTTTTGGCAAAGGATGAAGCAATAACTAATGGAAGCCAGCAGCATTTGGCATTGAATTATATCAATTGTATTGCTGCTTAGGGCCTCCTCAACTTGTTATTTAATTAAGCACCAAAGCCCAATTTTTAGGTTGCTCCTGGAAAAACCATTGAAAATAGTAGGTAATTTTTCACCTGCACTCTTGCCTCCTCACAAAACATCATTACAAGCAGCCCTACAAATTAAGCCAACAATTTAAACAGCACTGAAACAAACAGACAGCCATTGTTTCAGCCTAAATTCAGCATGGTAAAGTGACAGTTTTATGACACATTGTGACAAATGTGCTTATTGATATAGCCACATAATAGCAATGCAGAGCAGTATCCGCATAAGCCACAATAAGCAGCATTATTCCAAATCCATAAAAAGAACAGTTTGACTTACCGTCAGCCGACTGCTGGAAGTTCACGTAGGCGTAGCCGAGGGAACGACGGGTGATCATGTCCCTGCAAACTCGGATGGACAGGACAGGGCCAGCAGTCGAGAACTTCTCAAAGAGCATGGCTTCAGTTACGTCCGGATGGAGATCCCCGACGTACAGGGACGCCATGGGATAGTTTGGGCCGGCCGAATTCATGGTTTGATGACTTGGTTCGGAGCTACACCACAATTATGTTTAAGGGTTTTATTTTCTGATTTTTTTGTATTTTTTAGCACAATATGGGTAGGCGAAGTGCGCGAGAACACACGTCCCGCGCCACAGACGCCTTCGACACACAGAGGAACAAAATGAAGGAGAGAGAGCTCGGACTTAGGGCTTCCATATCCAGCAGCGGTGTAATCTGGTAGCATTTGGCCTAAGACCTTGGCGGTTTTCACCATGCTTTTATATTTTAGAAATGCAACTTTTGATTAAGTTCCCAACATTTTGCATTTGTTATTTCTCATTGTTTGAAATTTCTTAGATTTGGATCTATTTTGTGAATAAAATGGCAGAACACTTTTTGTCAATTAGTATTTTTCAACGGAAAGCGGGTTTGACACTATAAAACTTCGAGGTCTAACTTTAGCCTAGTTTCAAGGTTTTAATTGATTGTAATGGTATCTTAGAGCAATGACAATGTTTAAATATTTCAACGAAGCTTGATTGCACAAAATTATGCTAATGAAAGTGATTATAATCAGACACCGTCTCCTGTTCATCAGGCTTGGCGCACCCTTGGCCTTTTCAGTGGTGCGCTATCGCCCCCCTGAAGGGCCTCCTCCCTCTTCCGACACGTGGTGCTCCGGGCTCCGGCGGCATGTGGCGCGCAAGGCCGTATGTGGCGCGTAGATTGTGACCCGCGGGTCGGACTCATACGTCAAAGGGCGAGTTCAAGGGGGTCCCCGGCGAAGTCTGTCGGGCGCAATGCAGGACCGGCAAGGGGCATTTGGGGGAGGGATGAGCACCCGTGACCCATTCGGACACAGTTATAACCGATGACTCACAAGTCACACTACTCGTGTGACATGGGGATTTCAGTCCACGGTCCCAAGGCGAGGCGACGAACTCCTGGCGCCCTTCCCATCCAATCCGAAAAGCGACACTGGTCGCACAGGTCGTACCGGCGATCCCGGGTTGCGTCATACTGCTGTCTCTCCCGATCAGGCGGAACAATAAAGAATTACGCAGTTATTCGACAACTGAACACGTTTATTTCCTCACTCCACGGAACAAATGGGCATTTCAATCACTAGCCGCCAAATTACGAGATCAATCGTCCGGTCATGGGTACGAAAGCTAGCTCTTTGCGTGCTGTGCAAGCAGTATCCAAGCCTTATCCACCGCCACCGCACTCGGCTCAGCCGGACTCTCCAGATGACGTCACCAGGAAAGCCATGACGTCACTGACTCGTTTCCATTGGCGGTGAGTCTGAAAAGGCAGCGAGAAAAGGTGAAGGTCACACACAGTTCAGGTGGCGCTTTAAAACCTTCGGAACCCGGCCAGCCCGGCAGGCCCGCTTCTCTCCGGAGAAGGGCCTTGCCGGGCTGGGGTGGCCAAGGGGATGGCCGGCCATCCCGCGACCGGGCGGGGTGGTAAGGAGCAGAGGTGGAGATATCGGGGGGGGGGGGGGTCGGGGATCGGGGGGGGGTCAGGATTCCCCCTGAAAACGAATTACTGCTAAGTAAGTCAATGGTACTGCATCCAGCCCGCCTCAATCTGCCCGGCCTGGACCCCCCTGACATTTTGACAGATCTCCACCCCTGGTAAGGAGGGGGGGGGGGGGGCGTACGACGACCTTTCATCTGCCACTAACATCCATGGTCCCTACAGCCTACAGGCTACGATTTTTTTTTTCATTTCATCCGGCGTCCACCTACCTACACACAAACCCGCCACCTCTCCCATCCCCACCCCTCCCCAGCCATCCCTTCCGTTTACCTACCGTCATACACATTGTCTTCATCCAGCCAGTGAGGGTTGCACTCGTCGGAACAGGCCTCGGCAGCCAGCAGGTCCACCGCGTTCGGGGCGGTCAGCCAGTCGTCTGTCCCGTCGGCCGCAGAGCCGCCGTGCTCCAGGCCGTGCTCCGAGCCGTGCTGTCGGTCGAACCGCCCGCCGTAGACCGGGTGATGACGCGATCCATAGTCCCCGTCTGACTCGTCATCGTACGGTGGCCGTGTGTGGCACTCTGTGCCAAACGGGGGAACGTCGGGATGGAGCCCGGGCCGCCGATGACGGCTACAGGGAACGGTGGGCTCTCGTCGGAGGACGTCGGAAGGGAAGGCCGCTGTGGGCGGCGAAGGCGGCCGAGGCAACGACAGGAAGCCCGGGCCGGTTAGGTCTTGGTTGTTCATAGGTGCCATACCATCTACGCAGAAGTCACTGTCGAGGAAAGGGTACAGGATTGATAAGATTTGATGCTAAAGTCACTGAGAAATGCTGATTGCTGAATGAATATAAATATTCGCACAATTTAGCGGCAATGTAAAATCGTAAACAACCAATGTTAACCCAAACATAGGAATATTTATTCAGATAATCCAGAGAACAAATAGACAGAAAAACAACAGCCCACATACGGTGAGTTCAGTTCATAATCTGATGTAAAGCTACTGACAGACTTATCAGGAAACGTGACCGTCTGTCACCGTTCTCAGTGCTGACGGACACCACGCAGGCCGTCCGGCTGCTACCCACCCCGGTGTCGCTGTCGTCTGTTTCGGCTGTTGTAGGTGGCGCTGCAGGGCTGCCAGGACCCTGACCGGCAGCTCTGGCATGATCTGAACGAGCCGTCCGAGCGGAGCAGCGCGCAGCTGCTGCAGCCCTCCGGCCCGCCGGAGCAGGAGGCCCGCAGAGACGGCGTTACACGCCGGCAGCTGCAGCAGAAGCCACTCGTCCTCTGTGCACTGGGCGTCGGCGGAGGGCTGGAAGTCGTCTGACCGTCCGTCACCCGCCGATCCCGCCTGGCGGACAGATAAGGGCGGCTGGATGTAGGTACTTTCATATTGATAACGGAGGGGGACACGACGTGCTCATAACTCAGCCCGCGGGTGGTTACAACAAAAGGGCTTCAGCACAACACATGATGTACATAAGTCAGTTCACAGTTGATATTACTTTGGAAATTATTACACGGATTCGTTCTCCATTTGCGATTTCTACTTGCTCGTTAAAGCTATGACTGTCGATGAAAAGCAGAATAAATACATTCCTCTGCAGACTGCAGTCTGCAGCCATGAAATGGAACCTTCCTTTCCACAATCCACGACATTTTACATGTGCATACTACATAGGCAGCAATTTGGTCGATATATTGTTGGGGAATGTCACGATAATCTCCAAAAATTCCGATTTACCGGGGCAGGTATACTCGGCATATCTAAAACGATTTCGTTCCTGGCTAGCCAACTGTCATTTTATATAACTATTCTATTTTTACCTAACTATAAGAGGCGCATTTCTGAAGTCTCTCCTTGACCCACAGAGATACTTGTTGGGATATCCCACACAAATCCCATCTAAGAAGAGAAATGTCAGGACGCTCCGGTTGCCCTCGGGATGTCCCTACCGGCAGCGCGGGGAAGGATGGGATATTCGGGACGCCTTACGCCCGTACAGTGTCACATTTCCAGATACCGCCCCAATCTCAATCGAGGGTTGCACTGTGTGCAGAAATCCCGGGTGGGATGTGTGCACTGTGTGCAGAAATCCCGGGTGGGATCGAGTGGGACTATCTGGCTGGGCAAAAAGGTCGTTTATCGGTTTTGTCCTTATCATAAACATTCATAAGGAATCCGAAAGAAACACGAATGCCAGCTACGGTCGATCGACCGACAGCAACAACAACGGCGTATTAGCACTCGCGAATTGATACAGCGCAATTAAAAGTGGCTAATCAAAAGACTTCTTCGTGATAGGTTGCGCTAATGGAATACAAAGAAATTTTTTTGAAAATGCATGGATCTTTGTGTTGGGGATGGGATAGCTACGAATGGTTGCGACGGTTCAACAGCCAATTCAGGGTTGTGAGCAACGGTAAATGTTCGTCATCGCGGGCCCCACTCACAGTGATTGACATACCAGAACTGAAATGGCTCAGTTTTTATTGCCGTATATGAAATATGAATAGCATGCCATTTGAGCCTGAAATAAAGTACAAAAGGTTAAGCATGTAGTGACATTCCATGTACTCAGTACTCAGAGCTCGTACTCAGAGCAACTATGCTTTATTAAAAGTTATTGTCACGCTAATAAAGAACCCGCGCCAGAATGTCGCCGCCCATCCGATAACTGTCACAAACAAACACATGAACAGTACATAATGTGGCGGCCCGTGTTTGCATTTATCGACAACAAACAGAACTGAACAAACGATTAAACTACACAGTAAGCTTGTGGCATAGTCCCATTCATCAACGAAATTGATAGGGTGCATAGGTCCAGGCTGAGTGTGCCATAATAATAGTGGAACTACGCACAATCACTTATCACAATGTCGACTCGCAGACCACACAGTACCCTCTCTCTTTCTTCACCATATTCTCCCTCTTCAGCCTCAGCATACTGCCTCGAAAAAGTAAAACGCCTCTGCTCAAAGTCCTAAACCTCCTGCCTCCCAGAAAACCCTCTCGTGTTCCCCTCCTCTCTCCCTCCCATCCTTGCCTCTCTCCCTCCCCGCCCGTCTCACCGTCTCGCTGGTCTGCTGCACGATATCCAGGACGATGTGCACCACGCTGTCCTGATCGGCACGCACCAGGCGCAGCGTATACTCGGGAAGGTGAGCGGCGGAGGCCAGCAGGGCCCGCAGCCGACCCACCACCGCCTCCTCCCGCCTGCCGAGATAGAGGCATAGAGACTTAGAGACACAGAGACTTAGAGACACAGAGACTTAGAGACACAGACACTTAGAGACACAGAGACTTAGAGACACAGAGACTTAGAGACACAGAGACTTAGAGACACAGAGACTTAGAGACACAGAGACTTAGAGACACAGAGACTTAGAGACACAGAGACTTAGAGACACAGAGACTTGGAGACACAGAGACTTAGAGACACAGAGACTTCGATACACAGAGACTTAGAGACACAGAGACTTAGAGACACAGAGACTTAGAGACACAAAGCAGAGACTTAGAGACACAGAGACTTCGATACACAGAGACTTAGAGACACAGAGACTTAGAGACACAGAGACTTAGAGACATAAAGACTTAGAGACACAGAGACTTAGAGACATAAAGACTTAGAGACACAGAGACTTAGAGACTCAGAGACTTAGAGACACAGAGACTTAGAGACACAGAGACTTAGAGACACAGAGACTTAGAGACACAGAGACTTAGAGACACAGAGACTTAGAGACACAGAGACTTAGAGACACAGAGACTTAGAGACACAGAGACTTAGAGACATAAAGACTTAGAGACACAGAGACTTAGAGACACAGAGACTTAGAGACATAAAGACTTAGAGACTTAGACACACAGAGACTTAGAGACACAGATACTTAGAGACACAGAGACTTAGAGACACAGAGACTTAGAGACATAAAGACTTCGCGACATGGAGACATAGACCTAGAGACAAATAGAGAAGCCTGCGGAGACACATCAGAGAAAACCATAGACGGCAGGGAGACACTGACGGTTAGTGGTGAGTCTCTGAGTCAGACGCAGACAGAAACAGGACGGACAGAGGCGGTACGAGCACAGACGAAGAGAACCGGCGAGTCTCTGAGTCAGACGCAGACAGAAACAGGACGGACAGAGGCGGCATGACCAGCGCTTAGTCCGGAATCGAAGTCAGAACAGGACTCTCAGCCATCTTCTGGATCTCGTACCTAAGTGTATGGTGCGCGCTGTGGAGGTTAGTTGAGTGGTGGGCAGTTGGCATTGCGAGCAAAAAGGCGATTAGAGGACCCCGGAATATTGCAATGTAGTTCATTTATTTGACATGAGCATTGGGCATGTCTACTGCAATGAAAAACGTCAAAAATGTAACTAGTTATGCTAGTCGAAGCTCCCTTTTAACCAGACAACGTAGTTGCCAATCTGCAAAATGGCGATGTTCGGTCAAGAATAACCCTGCCTGTGCCATTATGTATACATGTACTATCCAGCGCGGTTTGTCGCTTCACTGAAGGCTATATCAGAACTGCGTCACGATGCAGCTGATAAGGAGCCGGGGCCGGTGAACACGGGCCACAGTCTGGCCACAATGCGCTGTCGTGCCACCATGATCAGGCAAGCCGTGAGTGAATTACAACGAACGCTGGTAGGTGATCACCATAAACACCATCAACATTCGCAGCTGTTTATTAGGCTCATGCGACTCTCAAATCGAGGACACATATGAAAGAGTTTGCACAAAGCGTTTCGCTTAAAAAGTTAAGCCGAGGCACCGTTGCACGCACTTAACGAAAATATGCCACTTTTAACATGGGGCTTTGAACTGGAATAGCAGTTATGTAGCTTGAGCTGAGACTAGCACAAATCGGGAGCTTTTACGGCCCAACGATCACCTTAAGTAGATATTCCATTTCTCGTTCCGAAAAGATTGCCTTGTGCAAGCATGTTTCACTTGTAGAAGAATGTCAAGAATTCCAGCCAGCAATTTGGTTTGCCTGAAGTCTTTTTTGCCCCTGCAACTCCAATATGCCAGATTTGCGCCGGTGTAAACGGAGCGCCGTCGGAACAGGGGATTTGGGTCGATATGATGGCTTCATTTCGGTTTGCCAGTCTTTGCCCTGGCGCTTCGGAGTTTGGATGGTTTCGGACTGCCAAGTCCGGCTCAAATCCGGCCCACTGCCACGGCTCAAGTCCGGCTCCCTAAAAAAAATACATTTCAACTCATAAGGCTGTACTCACGGCTTCTATGCCTTTATCATTTTCCGCGGTAAAAAGTGACTGCATCCGAAAAAAAATGCTTACCGATTACCATTTAATCGCCGCATTGAAGCATGCCCTCATTTCCAGAAGTTCATATTTAGTGCACGCAGTGCATCGAGTCGCCATGCAGTGATGGTTAACTGAATATTTGATACCATGCGCGGTAACGACCGTGGCGGCGGGGCAGGGCCGGGTCAGGCCGCACGGCTGCGCCCATTCCACCGGTAATTAACCCACCGGTAACGCTGCCTGGCAGCGGTCCGCACTGAAAGCCACGGCGCCGCGGCTGTCGTGGGGCACACACACGACTTACCGGCACCGGTTAATCACCGACATTCACGCAGCGGGGTGCACCGCCGACAAATGCCCCCGGGGCACGCGGTCGGCCGGCCCGGACCCGTGTCTCGACGGGCGGTCAACACGGGTCAGGGCGGTCAATAGTAGCGGGTCAACCACGGGTCAACAGAGGTCGCACGAGCGGTAGCAGCGGGTCAGCCGGTCGATATTAGCGGGTCAACGCGGGTTAGATAGATGGTCGATAGTAGCGGGTTAACACGAGGTCAGACGATCGATTTAAGGTCAGTTCACGTCAGACTCAAGTTTTAGCGGGCCATCAGAGACCAAACGGACGATATTAGCGGATCGGCACGAGTCAGTCAGTCAAAACTAAGAAAAAATATACGCTAGGCAACGTCCCCAAAGGGAGAGTGAGGATTAACTGGGCCAGCTGAGTGCGTGAAGTCTGACAACCGTGCTGTGCTTGTCACTGACATCTAACCCGGAGTCGGCGTCTCAAACCGATGACAATGACATAATATATCACTGACCTAGTGTCAGTGCCAATGTCACTGACCTGGTGTCGGTATCGGCGGCGGCGGCGGCGCGGCGGCGGCCCACCACCACCAGCCAGCAGAGCGCCGCCTGTTGCTGCAGAGCGCGCACCTCCGCCGCCAGCCGCTGGCCGTCCGAGGGGGACGCCAGGTCGGCCAGGGAGCGCACCAGCAGACAGGAGTCGGCGGCCAGCACCAGATCGGGGAACGGGCCGGCAGAGAGCCCGACCAGCCGGCTGGGGACGCAGCATCCCCCGGGTCAGAGCTGATGTCGACTCGGACCGGGTCAGATGAGGGGCATAGTGCTGCGCCACCCGATTACATCTCTGGATATGGGGCCTTCCCTTCCACCCACCTGTAGTGTCTGGGTACCTCCCTTTCCACCTGGAATCCCTGGATCCCTTGCCTGCTCTACTATAGTCTCTGAATCCCTCTCCTTTCTACCTGTAATCCATGGATTCCTTCCATATCCCTGTAGTCTCTAGATCCCTCCCCTACCCACCTGTAATCTCTGACGTGGGCGGTGACAGTGTGACCGGAGAGCTCCTCCAGACGCCGCAGACCCCAGCGTTCGGCAGCAGAAGCACAGGCCACCACCGAGACCGGCTGGCCGGCCGGCGGGGGTCCGGGCGGCGGCGGTGCAGGGGGAGGGGAGACGAGCACTGAGGAAGGGGAGACAGTCGTGAGACGGGTGTAGGTAGAGGAAGCGCAGGACAGTGAGTATGGAAAGAAGCCAATGGTTGAATTTCATACAACAGCGGTGGTTTAAGGTTTCTTTGCGCGATGTAAGTATATATGTATGTACAGCTATAGCCTATATAGGTGTGTGCCTACTCGTAAGTCATGATCCTTGAGCACTATTGCCGCCCGCGTCATTAATGCGTAAAAAATGTATGTATAAGTGGATGACTACAGAAGGACGTGCCGCCCTTAGAGGTTGTGCAGTGCGCACTGTTCAGTGTGCAATTTATCACGCAGGTCAAATGAGACACTCTAGTCTCTGTGCCTCCAAGGTCACCACAAGCACGGCTTAACCAAGGTATATTGAATTGAGGCGCTGAACTGCATGATAAGCGACACAGTCTAGTCTACTTCAGCTAACTGATGACTTGTGGCGTTGGCGTTATGCAGTGATCCATGCATACATAACGCAAAGACATCCAACTATCAACGGACAAACAAAATATGGTCAGTACCGGCATCAGGAATTAGCATAGATGCCATCACAATCGGCCAGACAAATAGTTATTTCTCACGGTGAATTACCAACAGTAAACCATATAAGATCGCGCTTAACAGCACTGCTATCACAAAATTACTAATATTTTGTTAACTGCGCTACAAAAACTTCAAGTTCGGCTTACCGACCATTTTACCAAACAGTCATAAATAATAGACACAGTCATGCATAATAGATGCGTGTGGACTGGAATCGTTTCCGTGACGGGGCGCCCAGTGAACGTCGCAGGCACGGTAGGTGCCGGCCGCACGTGTGGCCAACGCAAAGAGGGTATGGTAGGACGCTATAAAGCGAGGTGGAAGTGACAGGACAGAGCTAAACGTGACTAACGCTAGTTTAGAAATGACGCCGGTAGGCCACCTTAGAATGAATTGTAAAGCCCTCTGCCAACTGCGTGGTGTGGTGGGTATTCTTTTTTCGACAAAACCGAGAATAACGCGGAAACTATGCTATCGGTCACCCGGAAATCGTAACAGCAAGACGCGTGAGACTCCGCACCTTGGATTGGCATTACCATATCGTATTCATTTTCCATCCAGTTTGGCAACAACACCCTAAAGTTCATATTCGCCCCGAAAACAAACTTTTGCATTTTGCTGCCACACAAGGCATATACTTTGTTTAGTGAAATACCCAATCGAAGGAGTGGAGCCTTTATTTGCAGTGAGTTCCGACCGACTGAAAACACAGTCTGAGTTATTTCCGGTTTTGTCGAAAAAAAAGAATACCTACCACGCAGTCTGCTGAGGGCTGTACATGAATAGAATGCGCATAGACTGCGACTGTCGACCGACCAGCACCCGTGGCTGATTAATCGGGGTCCTCACGGATCCTGTGACACATGGCAACGACAAGGCCCTATATGGCGACACGAGCAAAATAAATGGTAAAGCTCGCACACATACATTTGTCGATCGCAAACGCGTTGCGTGGGAGGGTGTGCCCAAGTATAAGCGATACAACGAGCGCGGACTTATTTGTGATACGACCCGCTATGTCGGAAAATGACCAAAATAGTCCAGTGCGGCTTTTGTTCCTTTCTTCAGCCGACCAATGGTGTGAATTGCTGGATAGATTGTCACCGGTTCCCCATACATTCCGCTCATATAGAGCTATAGCATTCGTTGTATCACCTTTGTTTTAGTTGCGTCACATGGTACCGGAACGCCAGACCTATCCATTGATATCATACCTTGGTCACGAATAGCACATCACCAGGCAGCGTATCAGTCATAATGTGGCGACGATGAGGGGGCCGACAAAAAGGACGAGCTATTGGAAACTGACGATTTGAAAGGAAATGGGAATGTCTCCTTGTCCCTTATCGGTTCATTCGTCATGAAAACTATACGCTACGATGGCAGAATAAGGGTCAAAGAATTTCATATTCACAATGGCCTGTGCTTGCTCGAATGATATACCATTACCAACTGGTTACGAAGCTGGAAGCATGTATTCGCAGGTCAAATCACAAAAAAATGGGTTCATCTCACTTTGACAGGACTTTTTATAAAGCATAGCAAGTAGTACAGCGTAACTTGTTTGAATCTAACTAGGTCATTCGGACAACAGACAGATATACGTCACTCGTAGCCCGTAGGCTTCGACAAAAAGCGGCAAAGACACGCAGATAGGCAAATAATGGTTGCTAACTGCACTCCTTTTCGTCATTTTACACAGCATCAGCGACCAGGCTAGAAGCGCCTATTGCTACGCCCCAGCTCCTGCTGAACGTTTCCACGACCGAAAGAACCTGCAAGTTTGTCTTGGAATCGGCAATAGCGTTGTCACCTATGGTTTCCTGCCTCCTGGAATGTCAAAGCATAACGGGTGCCGTTTCTGTACAGTGGCATACCGAATGCCGCTTTTAAACCGTCGATTTTCATGCATTAATTTGTTTTGGCGGGTTTGGCTCTTTCCGCAATAAGGTGACTACTAAAGAGTCAGAGTCAAACGATCAAATGATGAGAGGGCGTCGTGATGAGAAAAAAAAACTTAACCAATGCAAACGCACAATCAGTCACAATTAAAAACCGAAATTCGTACCAATCGGACCACTGCTGAACACACGTACGCTGCTGCACCACGTATACGAGTAGGTGAAGCTCTGCTTTGAAGGCCGATCTCGTATGAGGAATTTGAATAATGTTAACATTGACGATAGCTAACCACGCTTGAGGCGATAAGGACAAAACATTGTAGCTGCACAACGGCTCCTTCTCGCCGCGTGCCCTACGCCGTGCGTCTGTCCCTGTCCGAGACACCGAGCGTCTCATTCGCGTGTCTCGTTCCAGTGTTTCACCGGGTGCCTGTGTCCCTCGGCCTCCTCGCCGATTTTCTCTGCCGGGTGTCTCAGTCCTCCCCCCTCCCTGCTGTATCCCTCAGTGTCTCACCGTGTCTCTCCGGGTGTCTCAGCGCCTCCCAGTCGGGCCTCACGGGCAGACAGCGGACAGCCACTGAGGAGGCACGGCACCGCTGTACCAGTGGACCAGCGGCAGCGGGAGGCAGCAGCGGCACGAGCAGCGCGCAGCGGGACAGCGGCCAGCGCGTCGGCACCTCAGCGCCGCAGCTCAGCACCAGCACGGCGCGCTGACGCAGCCTGACCGGTCACAGGTCAGCAGAGGGGCCCGGTCAGGTCGGTTAAGACTCTTATACTTGAACATATAACACAGCGACATGTCCGCTAGAAGGTAATAAAACAACGATCAATTCACAAATAAAACGGCATGTTAAAAACAGGAAACATTACTAGAATATTCTGTCCAGCTCCAGTGTAATTAAACATCACCCCACAACTTCCACCACCCTTCTTATCAGCGGTAACTACAACTGTACCATGTCATCCATCACAGCTCTGCGGTTCCTGCCCGCTGCCGTGTAACCTAGCATGACCCGTGAGTTATGGGCCGCTGTGAGTAATAACCCAGCTGTGAGTTATGGGCTAATGCATGGCACACTAAAACATGGTCCGCTCGCAGTTTGGCACTTGACTGTCGCCTGGTGACGTTCACACTTTTGTTTTATTTCGTCCCAATGTAGGCTGGGAGGTGATTAAGATTAGATCGGCCAACTACACAAAGTGCCATTTTGCATAAATAATCGTCACACTAAAGAGCGTATGGTCATTCCGTAAGGCCGTTTAAAGTGTGGCACTTACAGTAAAGCGTCAAACGCTTTCCGACGAACTATTCGCCTGACGCTAGGATAAGCAGCATGCCTAACCCACCGGCCACCGACCCTTCGTCTAAGACGGTGCCGACACACTTAGCCAATACACCCATGCGAGCTATTACTCCCGTAGCCTGAGTAAAAAGAACATTTGATGTTAACTCACGCCTCATTCAGCCGCTGCTGGGGCTCATCAGCGGTCAGCAAGACGTGCCGGACCCCGGGTACCTCAGTCAGAGCTGAGCTGAGCTCCTCGGCCAGCTCAGGAAGCTGTTCTGTCACTACCAGCACCGGACCCTGTCAGGACAGGAGCGGGGCGGAACGGGACGTTGACGGGAAGACGGGACACGTTGACGGGACGGTAAGACGGAACGGGTCGGGTATTGCGATGGAAAAGGTAAAGAACAGGGAAAAGGGACGGAAATGGGACGGAAGAAAGGGATTGCGATGAGACGGGAGGAGAGGAAAAGTGGAACGGAACTGGGACGGATTGAGGGGAAGGGACTGAACGGAGATGAGACGAGACCAGGTGAAACGAGACTGGATGGGTAAATGAAATTGAATAGGATGCTATGGGACGGGAAAAGAAGGGAACTCGGAAACTCAGTACTGGATAATGAAGTCCACCTCATTTTCTTGGGAGGGCACATAATGTTGCACATTCAGTAGAGTGTACAGCGATCATCGATGGCACAAGAGCCACAGAGTACAAAACCTATCGAAAGCGCGTCTATCTAGGAAGCGATAGAGCACCCACCGCGCCAACAGTACATGGATAGAGCGGTACAACATCCCTAATGCCAAAGGAACAAGGAATATATGAGGAAGCTCATGATTCGTTTCTAGTGACACACCCTTATGTGTCATATGCATTACGGGACGGCACCCACCGGTAGTGAGTCCACGTGCAGCTCAGTCAGCAGGGCCAGTAACGCGGCGACGCGCGGGTGGCGGGCGGAGCGGCCGGCCAGTGTCGACTCCAGGTCACCAATCACCGCGTCCAGGCAGCCTGCCAGACCACAGTCACACAGTGACAGCCACAGCACACAGGTGGAGTCGGACACTGACCGAGTAACGAGACATTCCAGTGTCCAGACAGCCTGCGCGGCCACAGCATACGGCGGGAAGTCGGACACTGATCAGGCAGCGAGACATCTGGAGACAGTCTGAGGGACCACACACAGGCGGTTAGAGGTCCCACGCAGACGGAGTAACGAGACTCTGAGTCTAGACAGCCCGTGGGACCATAGTACAGCGGGGAGTCAGACACTGACCGAGCAAGGATATATCCAGGCAGCTATTTCAATATATTGTTTGGGATATGCATCCTTAAAACCGCGAGTTCTTAGGAGGAGAGCAAAGTATAACATTGAAAAACAGATTTTATTTCGTTTGAGCTGAGCCTTGCTGGAAAATCAATTCACCATAAATTTTCATATTAGGGGTGGAAATACGAGCGCTATTGAAACAATGGTTGGAAGTCACGCATACCGAGCACGAAAACGGCAAACACTGCAACCGTGACACTGCCGTAAACGCAACGGTAACCGAGTGAAACTGAGGTAACTGAGGCATTGGCACAGCGAAAAAAAAATATTGGCTGTGTCTTAACCCTCGCCCGCACATGCCATTTTCCCATCCTAGAACGCACATGGGGGGGGGGGTGGTTGCCACCCCCCCCCGCGCCATTTCGTTCCTGTTGGAGATAGAGCTTAGCAGTAAAGACCAAAAAGATTCTTTGGGAAGAGACGAATCCAATGATACCCAGTTTTAACTTCTCAGGTCAGTCATTGACCTTCCAGGTCAGGTCAAACTAAAAAATGTTGCTGTTTTGGGTCACCGTTGGATATCAAGTGTGCTGCTTATCAAATACCGATGACGATGCTGTTTTCTGGTGCCAAGCCAGCTAGAACCTCTTTGTCACACTGCCCGACCAGAATTTTGCTGCTGAGGTCATTTCAGGTCAAGTTAGGTCAAGGTCAATTACATGTGTTTGTATGTCTGTGTGTGTCTGTGTGTATACTGATGTGTGCACCGATTGTTTTTGGGTCCATATTACATGAAATCATGATCTGAGAAGCTTTTACCAAAAATGCAGTCAAAAAACTTCAAAAAAAAGTAAATTCAGCTTGCCTAAAACGCAATTATCTTAGATGACCTAGGTTGACCTTGACCCTGACCTTGACCCCTGTACATCGTCGAACAACATGTTCCATGATAGGTGGGAGGTAAGACTGGCAAAAAAGGCCGAAATCAGGGTGTCAAAAGCTCATAAGGCCCATGGCAAACGCAAGATGTTGAGAATTGGCCATTTGGGTCATGACATGACCTGAAAAACAAGGTCATATCTCCGAAACCAAAAATCACAGAAACTTGAAATTTTCAGTGGACATCAAGAAAGGATAGAGGAGCAGCTATACGAAAAATCAGCCTTCTAGCTCTAAAAATGTTGAGTGCAGAGTCGAAAGACTACCTGGGGGGGTGGCAACCACCCCCCCCCCCCCATGTGCGGGCGAGGGTTAAAACTAAAACCCCATTATTCGCTTATCAAACAGAATAGCATTAAACAAAGTGAGATAAAATAATAAACGTTAACAACACTGCATCTAATATGGCTACATTATGCGTACTGAGTAGGCGGGTATGTGATCCTGCAAAAGCGCATAGCGCACAAAGCGAAGTATCGCCTGGGCTTACTCTAAAAGCTGCAATTGTGCAGCTTATGTGACGTAGCGCACTGCATTGCAATGCATCGAATATACCTACCAAGCTCTGTAGTTTGCCGATGGTTCGAGAAAGCTTGCATATCGAGATTGCGCCCTGTGTCTGCCCAATCCAAGCTATATAGTTTCCAGTGGCGGGGATGTATGGCTCACCAATCTTCAAAACACGCCATTCATTGGTATTTTTCGAAATAATAGGAATTTTACCAACCATCGACGATGAACGATATGCCCCGGTTACTTAAGTACAACGGCCCCGGCTCACATGTTAGGGGGCGCGCAGTCATGAAGGTCAGGTGTCATGTCACATCAGGTAGGCGCTATTACACCGCTCGGCCGTGCCGCACCCACCAAGCCCAGGAATTTAGTGGGCCTGATGACATACATTGTATGCAGCCCCCGGAATGTTAGGTAGGTAAATATCACCACCACCTCGTGGTAATCCCTCACAGCTAGCCCTGCAGTATTCACCTTCATTCCGCAGTACATACGTACACCACCTGCCGTCAGCACCCCCCCCCCCCCCACACCGACCCAGCAGTATATGCGGTAATCCCTCACTCTGTAGTAACCACTAACCAACCACCTTCAATCCGCAGTACGTACACCACCCGGCACCCGCCGTCAGCATCCCCCCCCCCCCTCCATCCACCCAGCATTATATGTAAGACGCCTATCCTTACGCAGCAAATACCCCAAACCTGCCCGGCGGCAGTCAGCATACCAATGTGCAATACATTACTTCCACCCAATACATTACTTCCACATTGCAATACATTATCAACCCCTGTAGAAAAACGTCCCGATACACTACAGGGCACACTCTTCCTTCGGTATGACATCGCAATACTTACTATCCTCGTCATGCATCATGCACTTAACGGCTCATTACTCACTACTCAGCTCATGATTGTCATTTGGCAAACTATTATCACCTCCACAACATACAGCCACTAGCATTCCGTAAAACATCCTCACCCTGTAGTATAAGGATGAATAGTGAATACCCAGCTCATTACCATGCAGTGTGGTTTACTCACCCTGCAGTGTTGGGCTGAGTTACTCAGCCTGAATAGTGAATACACAGCTCAGAACCATGCAGTGAGGTTTACTCACCCTGCAGTATGTCGGCGTGCGTGCGGCTGAAGATGCGCAGCTGCCGGAGACCGCAGACGGCGGAGAGGTGGGCGGTCATGTCGCGGGCCTTGGCCAGGCCGTGAACGGCGAGCGTGTGTCGGTACTGGCGCAGCAGGCCCTGGCGCTCTGCAAGGAACAGACAGCGTGTATCAGTACAGGCCCTGACGCTCTATCAGGGAATGCCTGTACGGCGCGAGTCAGCTACCTTTGTTTATACTTTTGAGAGTTTATAGTTCTGATGGACTATGGAGCACGATTACTGGTACACATAAAGCAATACATTGCTACACAATTCCAACTATGTAATTCGAAAACGTCATGCTTCAAGACGTTGAAAAAAGCATACAACGCCCATAATAAAAAGTCAGCAAGCAATTTGTTAAAATTTTGAAGCAAAAAATCAAATAAGAAAATTCCTCAAAAGTTTCTGAGAATTATGACGTTTTTATCGTAACTGCATCTACAATCTTATAGCATGTGAAAGCGGTGAGTGCTAGAAACATAATCCTTAACCCTCGCCCGTATAGGGGGGGGGGGGGTCGAACGGACCCCCCTCTCGGTTTTTCGCGAATAACTCGCGTAAAAAGCGGCTGATCGCGACGAAACTTTCAGTTCCCTCGCGTTAATCAATTTTACACCTACTCTGAAATTTGTATGACCCTGACCCTAATGACCTTTGACCTGTGACCTACTTTTCGAGACCATGTTTGGCCGGAATCGCGATTCGGCGTATGTCGGCTCGCATTAGCCGCGTTTGCAAGCTTTTCGTGGTTTTAAGCGTTCAAACATGGGATATGATGTTGCTCCCATGCATGAGGGAGGGTGTCAAGGTCACCGGAAGGTCAAGTCAGGTCATTAACCTTGGATGACCTCGGTTCACTTTTTCGAGTTTTACATGTTGCTAGGCCAGTTTTTGGAGCTGAATTCGTATTTAGCAACCATATAAACATTTACGAAGTAGTTTTGGTGCCTTCGTAACATGTTAAGAAGCTTTCAGAGGCGGATGCCACCTACTACGAATACCCTTACTGGTTGACCTGACCTGACCCGACCTAGCCTAAATGCATGAAGACATCATCTGTGATCAAAACTAACAGGATATTCGTGATCAGCACCCCGAAAAACCCATAGCAGCCACGCTTTACGACTTTCTAACAGGTCCCGATTTTTCCGACTTTTGGGTCATTGACCTGACCTGAAAGGTCAACCGATGACCTAAGACCTTAAACTTGGGTAGCATTGGCTTCCTCTCGTCACGGGCAACACGCTCGTTTTTTCCGCGAAGCTCTAGCTCGATCAGGGGCGAAACGGCAAGGGGGGTCCAACGGACCCCCCCCTTATTCGTTCGCGGCTGGAAAGACACCAATACGGGCGAGGGTTAACTCTAATTGCCGATTAGTTCCTAGACCAAATAGACGGCTTTATTGTTGTACGATTGCCCACTCGAGCCAATGACCCCAGCTAGTAAGTGGGTGCAGCTTCAGACCGCTAATCACCGCCCTAAGTGTCCGGCCCGGTCCTTGCCGTCTTGCACCGCCCGGCGACTCCGCCGTGGCAGCGGAGACATACGTACCCAATGAGCTGAGGGACTCGTTGACCTGGCTGCACATCTCCTTCAGCAGGCGGCGGCTGTTGTCCGGCTCCAGCAGCGCGAACGGCACGTCCAGCCGGAGAGGGTGCAAGAGCTCGTCGCCCCGCTCCACCAGACAGGCCAGGCAGCGCAGCGTCAGCTCTGTGGGGAAGGGGGCAAACAGCGTGATACCACCTCACCAGACAGGCCAGGCAGCGCAGCGTCAGCTCTGTGGGGGAGGGGGGAGGGGGGGACAGCGTGATACCACCCCACCAGACAGGCCAGAAGCGCAGCGTCAGCTCTGGGGGGGGGGGGGGGCAGACAGCGTGACATCTCGCCCCGCTCTACCAGATAGGTCGGACCATTACAAGGTAAGATCAGGTAAGACAGGTCAGGTCAAACAAGTCCCTACACAGGTCAGCTCAGGTCACCAAAAAAGTTTGAGCAAATCCCCTGACAAGTCAGGTCAAATCACCTGACTGGCCCAAAAGCAGTGTAAAGTCAGCTGACGGTCGTCAACAATCAAATGGCACGGTGATTGCGCTACGAAGACAGAACCACCGTTAGACCATTTGGCAGCCATTTCACACGTTGACAGGCATGTGTACGGCTCTCCAGTAAAAGTCTTGTTGGTTTTGCTTTTTCGGACATATCTGGTCCTATATAATGTTCAAATGCATAAGTATCAACCCGAATTATGTGTATGCACATTTACCACGAGACTGTGAAATTGCATCGTTGTATGCCAAATACTTTCCGAGATATTCACCAAAAACCTCATTTTCTGCCGTTTGGGGTATTCTGGCCGCAATCTTCCTGGGATCGCCTATGACATCAGTAGAGCCATCTAACGAGAGGAACGCAGAAACACAGAATCATGAATGAATCGAGCGCGTAGTAAACGGTGTATGAAAGGGAGACTCGGCAGAGGCTATCCGGGTGGCCGGCGCGCGGCGCGCCCTTAGGCATCGGCCGACCCTTCGGACCGCGTGGGGTCAGAGGTCGCGCTCGGGAAGTCTCGGCTCTGGGTTTAAGCGCTGTGCAGTCAGGAAGGGAGGATAGGATAGCGCTAGCCCGACTGACTAGTGTCTCGGCTGATTCGTGTGGGGTGGAAGGGGGCACAGAACGGGATGGTGGCTAGTGGTGGATGATGGGATGGTGGTTAGGTTAGTGCGTACTGCGTAGAACGTAGAGCTGAACATGCATTGTTTTTTTCATGGCAAACAACATGCAGCATAATGTGCGGGATTATGCCAGAACTCATACAAAAGGGTAATAATATTTCGGCCGAGGGAGTGGATCAGTGCCATGACAAAGCATGACGATGCTGCCAAAATCGGGATGCTTTTTTGCCCCCCATTTTTTACCCCTAACATGCAGCGCTTAATCCGAACTTAAAGGTCCCCGACTGACCTTAGACCTTAAAATCGCACCTATCCGGTGCGCCACCTTTTCTTCAGGGGCGCTCTTCTTGGTTGTATCTGTTCTTACCAATAACTAAAGCAAATCGAATGTATAATAAAAAGGCATACCTCGAACACAGTTTTATTCACACCCGCTCGTGTGCATACTTGTTTTGACCTATACCTTCTCGCATCATAATATTACTTCAGTGCTTAACCCTCAACGGAATTTTGGGTTTTCTGCATACGAGTATACCCCGGCCGAGGGGGGGGGGGGGTGTGATTGCGACCACTCTCCGTCTTTTTGCCCCTAATTGAGCTAGCGCCTTGCGGACAAAACTGAGCGCGTGCGTCGTATGAGATGCAGCAACTGGTACCCGATTTGAATGTCTCGGGTCAACCGATTAACTCTGAGGTCAGCTCAAAGTCGCGGGATCGGTTTTTGGTAAACAACTTCACCACTTAAGTGGTTACAGAGCCAACATTATGGCACCATCGAGTTTTGCATGCTCAACTCCAAGCGCGTCGAATAGTATACGCTTTGTTTTCGTTTAGGTCAATTTAAGGCATGTTCACATCAGGTCATGGTCAGGGCAGAGCCACTCAGGCCACGAAGCTGGCCCAAGGAGGTCATATATGTAGCTTCTTCGATTCGGTAGGTCCTCACAAGTCCACTGGTGGCTTCCCGACTCGCTAGCTCAATTTCATCGGGACTTTTTGGTGAAAACTCCTGTGACCTTAGTGACGTCATAAATGAAGTCGCCTAACTTTAAGAATGGAAAAGTGAATGCTGGGGCTTGCAAAGATTGTATAAAATCGCGAATTAATGCGCTTGAGACAGCTTTAGATGGCTCCTGGCGCCAAAATAACAGCTTTCATATTTCCCAACTGATCGATAATCGTGAGGTTGCGTGTCCGACCTGACTTCAGGTCACACTTAAGAAAAATACGAGATAGCTACATATAAGTTGTGAGGCCTCTGTGAGATAGTACTAGATCATATAAGCTTCATTCCCCGTTGCAAAGTCCCCTGGAACGAAGGGTGCTGCGACATCGCGACATTTTGGGACCTTACAGAGGTTCACTTTTGACGTCATTGGTCAACGGCCTGACCTTAAAGGGACCCTCCCACCTTAACATTAGATTTGAGTTGAGATAGCCAAAATGGGGTCCCTGGCTCACAATTACCGGTTTCGGCACTCACAACATCGAGAAATGCCTTAAATCGGAAATATTGAATTTCAAAATTGCAGCGTTCTGATTCAGAGGGGCTAATGCTTAGGAATACCCCTCTGAATGTGTGACGTCAGCGCAGATATCTAACGATTTTTAAATGTTTGACTAAAACGTTTTGTAGCACGCGGTGGTATATGCTGCTTTGCGCGCAACAAATGCCGCAAATTCAAATAAAGTCGCTAGGAACAGCGGAGATCCCAAAAAGTAAACAAAAGTAAAAGTCTAATATCTTGAAAACCGGTGAATATTTTTCGATGAAATTTGGTAGATATTTGTTTTTGCTCTTTCTGAACCGAGCGACATCACTTTCATGCCAATTCATTAACTTTTTTGAAGGTGGGAGGGTCCCTTTAAAGGAAAAGGGCCACCTTCGTGAAATATGAAGATATCGTTGTTTTTCATTTTGACATTATTATTTTTCATTTTCTTTTTAAAACTGGTGCCAGAAGTGCACAATTCGCGAAAAAGTATTTAAAACTATTTAACATATTGGTACTATGTTGATACTCTCTACGGCACCTACTGTATGATGGCATAGCGATGACGTCACACTCAAGCCAATCAGCGTTCAGAAGACAGACTCGTCGGATTGTGTCAGATAAGCTGATTGGTTAAAGCTGAGCTGGTTGGAGCTGATTGGTAAAAAGCCAAAGCCTCGCCGCGGGTGGCTGTATTGTCGGATAAGAACGCATTCCTTGGATAAGAACGCATTCCTGGCGTATTTTCTTTTAAAATTGCCGATATCTACGAATGGAGGCCGAAATCGGCCGTAAGGAGGTAAACTGATAGGTTTTCGGACACGGGCTACAAGATGGCTATCTCAGTTTCAATCCCCATGTTAAAGGTGGCCCTTTTCCTTTAACCTTCGCACTTGTAGGAGGGTGTCGAACAGCCCTCCTACCCTCAGTTTTTCGCAAATAACTCGCGCAAAAAGCGGCTGATTGCGACGACACTTTCAGCACCCTCGAGTTAATCAATGTTACGCCTACCCTGTAATTTATACCTATGACCCTGACTCAAAAGACCTTTGACTTGTGATTTGTTTTCCGAAACCATGTTTGGCCGGAATCGCGTTTTGGCGTATTTCGCGTAGAGCGCGTTTTATGTCTTTTTGTGGCTTTAAGCGATCAAACATGTGAAAGGATGTTGATCCCATGGATTCTAGTGGGTATCAAGGTCACGTGAAGGTCAGTCAGGTCACTGATCTTTGATGACTTTTGTTCACTCTTTCGAGTTCTACATGTTTCTACTTTCTAGGGTAGATTTTGGAGTTGATTTCGCATTTAGAAACCGTTTGAACATTTAAGAAGTAGTTTTGGTTCCCTCGTAACATGTGACCTGATGCACGAAAACATCATCTGTGATCAAAACTAACTTGAAATTTGTGATCAGCACCCCGCAAAACCCTATAACAGCTTCACTTTACGAAGCTCTAACAGGTCCCGTTGTTGTTGTTGTTCTGGGTTAGGGCGCTCTAACAGGTCCCGATTCCCCGACTTTTGAGTTATATTGACCTGTCAACCAATGACCTAGGACCTTGAAATTGGGTATCATCGGCCTCCTCTCGTCACGGGCAACACGCTCTTTTTTCCGCGAAGCGTTTGCTCGATCAAGGGCTGAACGGCAAAGGGGTCCAATGGACCCTCCTCCCCCCTTACGATAGACGCTGGCAAAACACCAATATGGGCGAGGATGAAAATACAGCTGCTGTCATAAAAATTCAGCTTAAATCAAAGGTCAGGCTTGCCAAATTTCAGCTTTCGCAGCTATCAACAAAAATAAACATGTGGAGGCGGCACCTCCCCCCCCCCCCCCCTCTCCTCTCGGCCACTGCCAGCGAGGTTTTAAGCGTATCATACACGTTACAAGGCATCATATATCAAGATGACACACCCCAGCAGCCATATGCACTGAACAAAAACTTATTACCCACGCTAGTCTATCGGCACCATAGCACATGGTCGAGACTGTCGTCAGCCACGGACGCGCACTCGACCAATCCTCTGAGCCCGTTGACTGCGGGTGACCTTGACATGTCAAGCCTGATCGGCGGCCGGCCGCTGTCGTGCGTCGTTACACGCGGAGGGGAGGGAGACACAACGCTCTGCGTTATAGTTGACCTCTGACCTTTCCCTGCGCCCTGGTCACTGACCCCGCTCCATGTCGCTGGGCGGTGGCATGGCGGTGGAAACCGGTTCTAGCCTCTACACATGCCACCATTCTAACCCTCCCCTCCCCACGCTACTACGCGGCGTGGAGTACGCTCGTGCGTAACTGGGCGGAGCAAGGGGTCACGCGATACAGGGGCGGAACTGGTTGCCCTCCCGCTCGCCGAGCGACCTACGACTAATACCCTGGAGAACCGTACGTAATGGGGCGTTGGCAGTCCGATTACTCGCTCACCCATTACCTACCGGCACGTGTTCATTGGGGCGCACAGCCGAGTGCAGGGTAAGCGATCAATGACAGGTTTGTTCATAACGACGCACTTGGAAGTCAATGGTGAGCCACACGTGCTCATTGCCGTCACACATTTAAGCTGTCATTTAAGCCGCCCATAAATCTTCTAGTGAACCGTGCGGACCTGCGTTTAATGCCGTGACTGGAAATGGAAACAAATAAACTTCTATAATAGCAAATAAATAACGATATTACGCCTGACAGTGTATGATCGCGGTAAGCATACGCTTTTAGGCTAAAAATTCAATCATTCCCGCGGTTGGACGCTCAGTAATTGTTTATGTGCAAGACGATGTTTATGAGCAATGAAAAAATAGATGTGCAAACAAAGCATCCACAAAAAAAAAAACAGGAGCGGTCTAGGAGCAGACAAGGCTTTCGCTAGCGGTGTTCCACTCACCGTCTAGCGGCACAGCCGTCTCCGCGTGGTCGTCTGGTGGTCGCTGAGTCTGTGTGAGCCCCGAGACAGCGCCCTGTCCCACTCCCGGCGGCTCCGCGGCCCTCGGAGTGCGTGCAGCCGCCCCTCGCCGCGGCTCCGGCAGCCCACAGCGGCTGAGCGCGCGGCTCAGCGCTACAGGGCCGCCGCGGGGCCGGCCGCCGCGGACCCGCCGGCCGGCCCGGCTCGTCAGCAGCGCACTCGGCAGCCCGCGCCGGGCAGACAGCGGGGTGCGCTCCGCGCGGCTCTGCACCCGCGCAGAGAGCGCCGCCAGGAAACTGTCGGCTGCCGTCAGCTGGGACGCCGCGGGCTCCGTGGCCGACGGCTGCGCTCCGGCGGTGACGCTGCAGCCGGTCTTATCACCTACAATGCCATGGGCGGTCGGCAGCTCGCTGCTAGGGTGTGCCGCCTTGACAGTCGTCTCGTAGTTTAGATAAGCTACTTTGGTTGGCGGCTCGTCACTCTCACAAGCCATCTTGACTGGTGGCTCGCCGTTCAGATGGGCCACTTTGGCTGGTTGCTCGTGGCTCAAATGAACCACCCTGGTTGTTTGCTCGCAGCCCAAAATGTGTGCCACTTGTCTCTCAGAGCTCATGAGCGCTGCTTTAGCCGCCGTCTCGCAACTCAGGTGTGTCACCTTGGCTGTCGGTATGCCGCTAAGATGAAACATTTTGGCTGGAGGTTCACCTCTGTCCGGACTGACCTCAGCGAGCCGCTCTCGGCTCGGCGGCGGCTCAGACTCTTTGGACACAGTGAGGGGCGAGAAAGGCTCCGACAAAACCGTTACAGAAAGCGGCGCAGCGCTCTCTCGTTTCGTGTCTGAACTATCACCTCCTTCCGGTAGGTCAGTTACTGACCCATGTCTCCCGACGGCCTTGCGCACTTCCCCTGATCCGCACTCTTGGTCCTCCTGCACAGGTGTGGCTCTCGTAACTGTCGACGCCAGAGGATCTTCAGACCCCGATGGAGGCAACGTCGGAGATCTCAGGGCGCCGTCCAGAGTCAGTTGACAGGAAGGACTGAAGATGCTCCGCGGGCCGGCGGTGTGGTGTGAGACTGGGACTGTCGGAGACCGGTGTGAAGGGACCTCCTCTTTCACCACTGCCGGCTTCAGTTCTCGCGGAGGGGTTGACACAATCGCTGCCGTCACGGATACGCCCGAGGTCGAGCATTCACGATCCCCTGACGCCGTCTCCACTCCCCCATCACCGCTGCCATCCTCCTGTGACACAGCGGAGCACGGCCGATGATCGGACGGCGCCTCACCGTCCCCTGACCGGTCCTCGCAGTCCCCTCCACCGAGCAGCGATACGTCGCAGCGCGAACTCTCCCGAGTACTGTCATTTCCATGAAGCACCACAGCCTCGCTCGTGAGGGCTTCCGACACGCCACTCGATGTTGAGAGCGGTCTTGATGATCCCTGGTCGCATCTCACCTCCGTCGTACAAATCGCAGAGTGGTGCTGCTCAGCTCCTTCCTTATGCCACCGGTCCGGCGCTAGAGGCGACTGCTGCTCCTGTGAAGCGCTCTCGGCCGGCATGATGTGATCTTCGGCAAGCTCTGAGCGGTCTACGTCCCCTCGATGGAAGCTGTCTGTACTGGCCGACTGCACGGGCGGTGGCCGTCCCTGGGATGGAACCGGCGAGAGTTGTCCGCAGCCGCCCGTCTCGGTGTCCACGACTTCGCCAGAGACGTCGGAGCGCGCAGCCATCGAATAATCTGTCATGATCGATGCCTCGGGAGCCTTCGGGAATATCGTTCTTTCTTCCAACTTTTGAATGGACGTTTCACTACGGGGCTGCACCGTGTCAGAACTCGGCGTTCGGTCAGCCTTCCTTACTACTTGGTGCAGGTCCGCCGTGTCAGAGCTCGTTGGTCTGTCAGACTCTCCTGCCGCCTCGGGTTGGTCGACGGAGGCGGCGCTCTGTGGGACAGTGGCCAAGCCCCGCTGATAATTATCGCCCACAGGTTTACCATCTGACGCCGGAGGACCGCGACCGTCCCTGTCATGAGCAGGCTCCAGACAGGCCACTTCGATAGGTGAAGACTTGGACTGGTGGGATTCCAGTGGTCTACTTCGACCGGGTGTCTCAGAGATGTCGACAGATTGGGCATTCGCAGCAATGTTATTCACCGTTTCAGTGGTATATGCGGTGACCTCACGACTTTCCGCTGGGCAATGCTGCGCGGCAGCCCTCTCATGAATACTCAGCACCACTTCTGAAGAAACCTCAACCGAGAGGAGCGACTTTGTAACTTGTTTTGAAGCGCAAGCGCCGCTCAGTGTGGACTCAGCCTGGTGGTGTTCTGCAGAGGTTTTATCGGCGTCACTCCGGACACCGTGCGGTGCAGAGGTAGTGTGTCGCTGTGAAGTGGGCTCCTGAGTTTGGCCCGCTGCCCTCCCCGGCTGCGTCAGCTGGCCGGCCGGTGGCTCGGGCGCGCCACTGGGCCCGCGCAGCTCGGTCAGCGTCAGGAGCTGCGGCAGCGGCAGTGGAGCCAGCTCGGGCTGCGGCAGCTCGATCGGCGCCCAGGGCGCGGCTGGCGGCGGCACCAGCGAGCTCTCCCATCCAGCCAGTTCTGAGTCTGACAACAGGCCACCACTCTCGTCCAGCAGCGGGTCCTGAAACAGAGCGACACCGAAAATGTGGCTCACAGTAATCACGGAATCAATTCCTTGTCCTTTGCCTACATCAGATCAACTACAAATTGTAGATGTTATCATAACGATCTGCGATAACTACCTACGACTTCCAGTACCAATAAAAAGGTGGGTACGTAAATGAACATATGCAACATGTACACGATGTACGTAAGTGAAGTTTAATATTATCGTCATACATTTTCTCAGTGCATCATTTCTTGACTTTAATAGGAAAGATGGTGCATAGATATGAAGGCATTAGGTAACAATTATCGTATGCAAAATAATAATTACAAGCGACACGTACAGGTGCGTGTACGTATCGCAGTATAACTACACATGCGTGCATGAAACCTGCAAGCCAACGACCTAGCCAGGGGTCCCGAATATTGAACGTGCTCAAGGCGACGGCCAAAACACTGCAGGCATGACTCTAAAGCTCCCGAGGGCAGCATATGCTACCGCTCAGCTCAGCAGCGACGGCGGTCTGATGATGTTTTGAATTTCGCTGACTGCATTGAACATGGTTCACTAGGGACAGTCTCCTGAGACGGGGCGGGGGAGCGGCCACGGGGCTGATTCGAACAGCGGTAAACCGGCGGCGAGGCGAGGTCACGACGGGGGTGACACGGGGGCGGGGCGGGGTGACCCAGGGGCGGGGCGGGGCGGGGTCACGGGGCGGGGACCCGGGCGGCGGGGCTGAGTCACACAGCGGTAACCCGGCGCGGCGGGGGGGTCACGGCGGTGGGGCGAGGTCACGGTGGGGGTGACATGGGGGCGGGGCGGGGTCACGCAGCGGAGGAGCGGGGTCAGGCGGTAGTGACCCAGCGGTGACCCGGCGGTGACCCGACACGCACCTGCAGGTCCCTGAGGGGCAGCTGGTCGGCGCGCGGCAGCGGCGGCAGCGGTAGCGGCCCAGTGTCGGTCGGCGGCAGCAGCGGACAGGGCAGCGTCAGCCGGCTGGGCAGCAGGCCGCCGTCCGGCTCCAGCTCCAACTCTGACAGCAGCTCGTCACCGGGCAGACTGGCGCGGCCGTCACCAGGGACCGGCTCCGCACTGTGGACGGCCGATGGCCGTCAGAGGGGAGCTGCAGCCTCTGTGTTGGCTAGTATTTCGAATCACACTTACGGAAATACACATGCACTGCTTCAGTTTCATCGGGTTTTACACGACGAAGGTAATTCGTACGCTGTCTTGTAAAATCTGTCTTCACGGAAATAAGCTCAAGCAAATTACCGAAACGATGAATAGTAAACATAATTCAGGCATGGCGGTGTCGTTGGTTCCCTTCACAGCAGGGTCGTAAAACAAGGCACGTGAAAAATAGTACCATAATGTTGCAAACCATTACACACAAAGGTGGCGAATACATGGGTTATACACATTACACATAACTCGCAACAATTGTTTGCAAGGCTCGCAAATCCACGGTCGTTACAAGCGGTGGTGTCGCCAGCATTTTCCATGCATTTCCACTATGCCCGCGACTTGACGCGAATGTGACGTGTACGTAGGTGTAAAGTATGATGGGCGTGACATGGCGCACCATTCCCCTCCCCCCGCCTCTTCCGTCCCCCAGTTCTTGACTCCCTTGGGCGTCAAAGTCACAAAGGTAGCCCGGGTAATCGCTGGATACATTGGGCACACGTACGCATACACCCCTTCCTCCACCCCCCACCCCCCCCCGTCCCCCAGCACCACTACACACACGCTATGGGTCTGTTCCAGTCGCACTTCCTAACACCTCTAAACTCCTCCAAGAGCAAGATAGAGGAGGTTGGAGCAGGACCCTCCTTGGCTTTGTAGGGGCTAGATCTGCCACTGGAACAGGGAAGCAATCTTGGAGTTTAGGGGTGTTAGGAAGTGCGACTGGAACAGACCCTATGACAACCAGTATTGGACCACCCCACGTGCCCACACACCGGCAGCATAAGAAATAAAGCGCTTAGCACGCACAGCCGCCTTCGCGTTACCCACAATTTACTGGGGGTAAATTTATTTTCGGTTCATAACAATGGCGGCATTGGTTCGTAAATTTTGGCGAATGACGAACAATGCCCAGAAATAAGCAAAGGATGTGATTAAAATATGACACTTGTCACTTACATAATACTTCATTACTTACACAGGCAAAAGAAACACAATACCAGAGCTCTGTACCGGTCGGGCCGGCAGCGGGCGGCGTTCTTACCGTTTCGGCGCCGACTCCAGTCTCAGTACGGCCCGGTCCACGTCTGCAGCCGTAGCAGCGCCGCCAGCCGCCGGCTCCACATGACACTCCATCCGCAGGCGGCGCAGCTCGGCTGACAGGCTGTCACCGGGCCTGACACAGCTCAGCCACGGCTGCCTGCACACAGAGGTTCATAGGGATCATGGAAGACTGAGGCCACCGAGGTAGACTGAGACTAAGTATTTACACACATAATGCACACAGACACACACAGACAGCACACACAAACATGCCGGGATAATAGCTGAGACCTGAGGCCTGAGGCCATCGCGACTCCACGCGCACATAGAAAGCAGAGACACATCGGGATCACAGTCGCCCAGAGACCACCTCCATCCTTCACACACACCACGCAGCGTGCAGACAAATCGGAAACAAACACAATAAATCACTGAAGCACACGTCCCGGCGCGGCGGTCGGTGACTCACCTGTCGGGCTGCGCAGGGCGTCTCAGCGGCCCGGACGTCGGCGGCAGCGGCGGCACGTCCAGCAGCAGCGAGCTCACCCAGCACTGGCGGCGCCGGTGTAATTCGGCAAACCAGTCGCGACCCGAGAAACCCAGTGCCGGCGAAAACAGCGCCCGCTCGGCGGCGCCGCGAGGGCTCATCCCAGCGGAGGACGGGTCCAGCTCAGAGGATCGCGGGTCCAGCTCAGTGGGGTAGTCCGTCTCGGCGGTGAAGGGCTCCATTTCCTAGTGGCGTTATTCAGCAGGGCTTTATCCGGCAAACAATGAGGCCCAGTAGTTTTCCAAAGCGATCCTGTAGAAGACATACAATACCTTACATCTTGAACTGGTTGCTATAAATGAAGCTCGAATGTTTACATGGACGGATTGACAGAGCTGAGGCCCATGCTTATCAGAGCTTATTGCGCAGACTCATATCCCCCGGATCGGGCTATTCCGGGTAACGGGATAAATGAGAATTAGATACCAAAGTTAAACGTGCCCATCAAACAGATACTCAGCTCCCAAAAGCCTCCTAAAGCCTCCCACCCAGCTGACTTCAAATGGCTGCAGCTGCTCTGCTCCCAAAACCGCAGACGATCCGTGTCAGGGACTAAGAAGTTTCACACGAGTGCCGGAGCCAGGGTATATATGTAGAACAACGCCGGAGCCGGGAGGCGGGAGCGACTCGAGCTCAGGCTCCTGTGAGTCTCGCGACTCAACCGCGCCGGGAGTCTGAACCGTCCAACGCTCGACGAACTGAGCTTCGCGACCAACTTTACGAGATTGAATTAAAAGATGATCAGACATACATGGTACTGGTAGGCCCAAGAGGAGTGAAGCGAAACATTGATTAGGGGCTTGTGCAAGGTTGGAAATTCGACAACGCTAATGATATCGCAATTGCACTCGTTGAGCTGCGTTGAGCAAACAACGCAAAATTTATCAACTTTACAAGTGCATACAACTCTCAAGCCAGCCAAAACACTTGGAAAAAAGATAAACTTGCAGCTGCAGGTTTGACGATACATAGGCACGTATAAGCTACATTCCAAGTTTAATCATAATCTGACAAATCGTTCCTAAATCAAAATCCTAGATACAAAAACAATACATAACCGCGACTGAAACCGCATATGATGTCTGCGCTGGTTTGTACTCACATAATACGTCATTGTACAATTTATGATGTAGGTAAATACATCTTACCGGTCTCACCGGTCTTGATCGTACCCGAATATCAACCGCACAGAGCAAGGCCCTAAAACATACACAGAGCACAGAGTACCAATCAGTACCAATGCTTTCAGGACAAACAAAAACAGATTACGGTGGCCTTGAGCAAGATTCTTACAGATTGAGATAGCCTTGAGAGAAACGAGAGAAACATACACAGCAGCCATTACCGCCATTACCAAGGTCACGAAAATGTTTACAAGTTATATTAACAGCTGACTTTATTTTTCTTCCTCATTAGGGGACCTCGCCAATTGTGACAAACACTTCGTTCAATCACTAAAATGACAGGTGGGTGACAAACTACTCACCTTGTACTAACACAATGTCTACCAACTATTATATTTAAAATTCAGTGTGTGTGTATACACCGTTTTTCATAACCGCAGGTTGTTTGAAAAGACAAACACTATTCGTTAGAATTGTGTTTTTCTATTGAAAAACAACCGGAGCGGTCGTTCTCCGGGCTATGTTTTGCAAGTCTGGCAGCGAATCGAGACAAGTTGAGCCTCTCCTAAACGAATCCCTCAATCTTCGTAAAAATTTCAGGGTATGGGCTCCCGCAGGCGATCTACCTGATGGCACCGGTCGCTACTCGCTTAAAACCTCGTGGCACGTGGCACGTGCGATTCCATTTTGCCCATGTTAAGTCAACGGGGTTTTGGACACTTTTTGCGCGATCGCCAATGGCGGGAAAACGAGCCAAGGAAGAGGTGGTTTTCTTCCCAGCATTTTATGGCAAACAGGTTTGGGTACACGCTAGTGTGCGCCGTATACCCCTCAGAACTTCGTAACGTGTCTTTGCACGAGGTCAAAGTTGAATTTTTTTCGCTCCCCATGTTAAGTCAATGGGCGTTTTTGCAGAGACTTTTTCATTCGCTCATTGTACAAAATTATATGATACGATTTTGTTTAAACTTTCAGGACTTGTTGAGAAAAGACCATAGAACATGTTGTTATGCTTTGTTAAGCTGTCAGAATTCGTTTGCTCTTTTGAAGCTCGTTTAAAAATGAAAAATTTTTACATGGAAAGTCAATGGGAGCGTCTTTGCTGCTTAATAACTTTTTACGTTTAAGATATGTTTAAGTCAAAAGTTGATATTTTATACAACTTTTGATGCTCTTTCCAATGATATATAGAACGTTATTGCACGTTGTTCCGTTTTCCTGGTGTTGTCCATCTGAACTTGTCAGTCACGTGACCCATTTGACCTTCGGATCCAATTCTGGTAGTCAATTCTGGCGCTTTTGTTACCATAGCGAAATATGTAACGCCGTGTTCACAGTTTACTGACGACGAAGGTCCTGCTTAATCTGGCCAATGGCGTTCGAGAACTGCGGCCAAGCCCCGCTGATCTTGAACGTGATTGGTCGGCGGGCGTATAGAATCTCCGTCGTCAGGGAGACTGCGAACACGGGGTAAACCAAGGGGTAAACAATCTGTGCGTGGAATGGGGAGTGGTGAATGTGCAAGTTCGATGATAGGCGCTGATGTCGTCGATTTTTATTTATACTTTTATCCTTATTATACATTCTGATCATTTTTTATGTTCAGGAGTTTTCTCTGTTGATTTAGCATCAAAAACGGTGTGTTTACAATCTGTGCGTGGAATGGGGAGTGGTGAATGTGCAAGTTCGATGATAGGCGCTGATGTCGTCGATTTTTATTTATACTTTTATCCTTATTATACATTCTGATCATTTTTTATGTTCAGGAGTTTTCTCTGTTGATTTAGCATCAAAAACGGTGTGTTTAACTGTTATTGCCAAGTGCCATATTTATATTGAAATTGGGGTACAATTCAACATTCACTGGTTTTTCTATGGCCTGTTGTGCATCATATTATTGGAATGGTAATGTGAATATACGTACTCCATACACTGCTACTTTTGGGTATATATAAATGTTTGACCTGATTTTACTTCACTTCACCTTATGTTTTTTTGCAGGAACAGTTATCACACCATTATTGTGCAAAAAATAAGGGTGGTTTAACGCGGTACTCTGCCAGCCACTTTTGGCTTCCATAGATATCAACAAGCCTATACCTCCAACACTACCAGAGGTTGACGCTATCTCCACGGAATGCGCTGGCAGCTGCTGGCAGCGCGCCCATGAAACACAGCCAGGGGTTTCCTCTGTAAAGTCATTGTTGTCTAGGTACATGGGCCTTTACCAATTGTTAACAGCTACAAAAATTGGAATTAAAAATGTTCAGGTATTTTGAGCATCAGCTAAACAGGGAAGAGAATTCGGCTACAGCCCATCTTGCAACGCCTCAATGAAATTTAACGAGAAACTTAAATTGAAGGAGCAGCTAATTAACTGAGGCAAAGCCCATAAATCCTTGTGGATTTACCTACATACCTAAGGTAAATCCACAAGGCACCTTGAGTTCAAACTATGAAGTGACTCCAAGCGAAATATAGCAGAAATTGGGACTTAAAGGAGCTTAGAAATAATCTGCTTAGTTCATTTGAAATGTATTGTTACCCACTTTCTAACCATGCATATTTTTGTGTCTTGTGAGGTCTCATATAGCAATAAAAATAGAAAAGTTATACAAGAGCAGTGACATGCATAGTTTGCTTGTGTTGTCACAACTTTGTACAATATTTCCAGCTGTATAATATGCAGTTATCAGTCACATTGGGCATCACACATGTATTTTTTTCCTGCAGGAGGGAAGACACAGGAGGGAACAGTATATATAACTAGTGACTCATGTTTTTGCTTCTATCGCTTCACCCCTGGGGAATCAGTTCCTGTACACCCCTTGAATATAATGGTCACCAAGGGGTGCTGTCCTGACATGTTCACTTTCTGTTGAGAAGGTTAGAACAAACACCATGTGTGTCATTTAGTTGCATATATAATACTTCAATGTTAAGTATGCATAAAGTCTGAAGTCTGTAGCCACTCTTAATCCTAGGTTGTCGTGACGTTAATTTAGCCTGGGTGGATATTTTGCTGTGCTAAAAGCACGGACTCCGCTACGCCCCAGTACGGCGGCTGGGGCGCCTCCCCTGGAAGAAAACGGCGCCGGGGAGGGGGACGGACACTGTTACACTTGCGGTTTTTTGTGTGAGGTAGCGTATAGTGTATACCCTTCTTACAAGTATTTATTATGGACAATGCATGCGGGTGACCTCCACTGCACGTGACACGTGTAAAACGGAGAGGTGTCACTTTTGTTGTAATGACAATAGCACAGTACAACTTGATTGTTATGACAATAACTACATTATAAAAAGGATGTAGGCACCCACTGGGCAATGTGTTTAAATGTGTCACGGTTGGGGTGCAACTGCCAACTGCACGTGCACATGTGCAAGGTGACGCTTCCAGATCTCAAGAACGGCTGGGCCGATTGTGCTCAGATTTGGCACATCGCTAGAGACCGGTTAGTAGGGTGCCGTGCGCAAGTGGGAACTGAGAATGTCTAAAATAGAGATGTTGGAGCTGGAAGGAAATGCAATCAAACTGTCAATCATACAGTGATACTGTTTTTTTTTTTACAGGAGACAGATTGAAGTGCAGCCAACACTGCATGGTGCTTCTCGCAAGAGCTGACCCATTGCTGTTTTTCAACTCTTCTGGAAAAGGTAATATTGGCAGACACTTACATTGTTTCACAATCTACGTTCTGGTATGGGTCTCCCCTCCGCGGACCATCTGTAGGGACCATCAACCGCTGGGACACGACCCAGCGGTTGTAGTGGTCTACTATCTACTATTTATAAATCTTAAAAAGTCCGCCGTCGGGTTACGCTTAAAAAGGCTTAATGCGGCGCCGTCGATTGATGCACGAGGGTGAAATTTTCACGGCTCGTGGGTCGCGTCATTCAACAGGTCGTATTAAATTTTGGGCACGATGCGGCCGGGGGTGCGCCCGTGGCGCGTGCTCATATGCGCCATAGGGTTAGCATTAGAATCGGCAAAAACAGGCTATTGCTCGGAAACGGTAAGGGCTACGGGGGTGAAATTTTCACGCCAAGTCGAGCGCGTGCACTCATTTGTCGTATTAAATTTTGGGCACGATGTGGCCGGGGGTGCGCCCGTGACGTGTGCTCATGTGCGCCATAGACTTGCATTAGAATCGGCAAAAACAGGCTGCGGCGGCGTGATGCCCCAAAACGGATATTGCGGCGCCGTCGATTGACGCACGAGGGTGAAATTTTCACGACTCGTGGGTCATGTAATTCAACAGGTCGTATTACATTTTGGGCACGATTCGGCCGGGGGTGCGCCCGTGGCGCGTGCTCATGTGCGCCATAGGGTTAACATTAAAAACGGCAAAAACAGGCTATTGCTCGGAAACGGTAAGGGCTACGGGGGTGAAATTTTCACGCCAAGTCGAGGGCGTGCACTCATTTGTCGTATTAAATTTTGGGCACGATGCGGCCGGGGGTGCGCCCGTGACGTGTGCTCATGTGCGCCATAGAGTTAGCATTAGAATCGGCAAAAACAGGCTGCGGCGGCGTGACGCCCAAAAACGGATATTGCGGCACCGTCGATTGACGCACGAGGGTGAAATTTTCACGACTCGTGGGTCATGTAATTCAAAAGGTCGTATTAGATTTTGGGCACGATTCGGCCGGGGGTGCGCCCGTGGCGCGTGCTCATGTGCGTCATAGGGTTAACATTAAAAACGGCAAAAACAGGCTATTGCTCCAGATGGTCCGACCACTACAACCCTATATGATGCACTCTTGGCTGCATCCCCACCCCACCATTTCCCCTTACAGTATGAAGTATGAAAAACAGTGATTTTTTACTGGAGCTGCAAAGTGTGCCTTTGAACCACCTTATGATATACTAGTATCTAAAGTATTTGTCCATCAGGATCAGTTATCTAATGGCAGTAGACTGTTGTCTTCACATACTTCATATCTATTTTGGCTACTGCATTGTGTTCTGTAAAAAAATATGGAAAACGTTTTGGATGTAGTTTTTAGTAGAATGCTTCTTTACAGATCCCGAAAGAAGATAACTGCTTGTTTTCTTCACCGCCACCAGTCTACCTGCTCTCTGCACACTCGGCAGAGCGCGGCAGGGCACCCCACGGAGCTGCACTAGTCACATCCGGGCCCCACGCCGGTCGACGGCCGATGCGATGGAGGCACTACTCCGAGCTGGACTGGTGGCCGGCTCGGAGCTGGTGGATGTCGACCGCGGAGCGGCGATCTACTCCTTCCACCGGGCCCGGCAGCAGGAGCTCCAGATGTCCTTGTGCCACCCGTCCGGCCAGGCCTCCATCCACCTTGTAGAGGCGGAGCGGGAGACGGTGAAGCTCACGGCTCCGTTGGAACATGGCCGCTGGGAGGCCTGCGGCGCGGACGACGGATGCGGCAGTTGGTCAAGACACGGCAGCCTACTCGAGGTGCTTCTCGCCTGGAGGACGCAGGCGAATCGCGTTATCCGAGCTGTGCCTCGTCATGGTGCGATGAGCCTTAATAGACTAATGCATATTCTTCCTTTGGTTGTAATTCATTTGCTGCTGCCCGCTGGGCTAAGGAGTAACTCTGGGCGCCTACTTTGGGCAGACGCTGGTCCAGTGCCGCCTTTCGTTTGCCGCACTTATCTTTATTTATTCTTTGTTACAATTCCGTCTTTGGTCATTTTTTTTTTTACCATGGGGGGCACTTGAAAGTTTTGTTTTTAAATCTGTGGACATTGAACCTGGAATCGGTTTTTTGTCGGATTTCGGTTTTGTTTTTGCACTGTGGAAATATCTCGTTCAATATTTTTTTTAAGATAGGGCGTGCTAAAACTTTTAGTCTCATTACTCCTCTGTGCATCTAAATTCTAAAGTAATATAATGTGCATCTCAAGTGTTTGGTGCTGTACTGTTATTATTTATGGTTAATCCAGTGCTGTACTGTTATTATTTATGGTTAATCCAGTGCTGATTTATGGTTAATCCAGTTTTTATTCGATTGAATCGTTGTGTGTAATGTGCATGACATCCGCGTACCGCCTGTAGCAGTGTTATATATTTTCATTTATGCTGGAAAATAATAACTTTCTTGTTCATTGGCTTTATTCGATGACAGAGACGTGCCAGATGACTGGGGCTGCGACTTGACTTGGTAGTTGTTAACGTTGCAAACTTCAACCATCAAGCATGATGTGGAAACGTCACATTCCGTTATCAAATCTTCGTACCGTAAATACTGAATAAGATCAATACTAGGCTGGAGCTTGCTAGAAAAACCGTGCACTGACAACGGCGAGTGGTGGACCTGAGTAGCGGCCGGGAGGCAGGAAAGTCAGCCAATTGTCAGATGTTTATTTCTTCACACATCTTTATTCTTTACTTTACACCGTCGTAGACGTAATGCAATTATCGGAGCATGAAGTGGTTTATTGCCCTTATTACACCCTTCCAGTAAGTAGCCAATGCCCATCCATCCACTTTCCGCAGGTGCAGGAGCAAGGGAGAGCGAAATAATTTTTATCGTCACTCACGCCCAACTGCTAGGCGAAAAGCCAGTACTCGCAATGTTTCAATCTTATTTAAGAAAAAAAGCAAATGTTTCGGCTATAAATGCGTCGTGTTCCCTGTGGTAATACTATTAGTTTAACCCGGCACCGCCTGGGCTATTTCCGTACCCACGACAGCCTGGGGGGGGTCGCATCCGACCCCCTCCCCCCTGTGTGTCCGCTGGACCCAGGACACCAGGTGTCTCAACCGCGAAAGGTACGAAAACGTATTTCTTACGGAGAGCGGCATATCGGACGCGCTTCGTTCTTCCGCACAGCGAGCGGCGCTACCAGGGCTCAAGGCAGAGCTGATGACAGCAGTTGCAGAGAAGGTGTCGCAGCAGGTGGCGTCCCATATCAGGCTCATTCCTCGGCTGAAAGGGAAGAGCGTTATCCCATCGGGACGTCGGCCGTCACCTCTGTCAAGGCCGGTGGGCTCTAAAACGCTCGAGCCCTGTGCTGCTCAGTGCCCGCCGCAGCACGTCATTAAGGTTGGCGTGACGTGCGTGGCGGCCAGCACTCTTGGCACAGGAGAGACCGTGGTAGCCCAGTCGATCAGCAGGACGACGGCAGAGCTGGCAGTTGTGCGGTTCACATACCGGTGCCCCGAGTCGCAGCGCCACTGCTACCCGGACGGTTTCGTCCTCCAGGTGGAGTCCCAGACTGGTGACTGGGAGGGCTTGCACCCAGGCGGCGGTTTTTTCTGCCGGCCTAAGGGCCCCTTGCCGGTCACTGAGAACCCCCTGCCGGCTTGGAGAGGGTTCGCGTCAGCAGCTCTAAAGGCCCCACACACGTCTGTAACGGCTCCACACCAGCGTCTATGAGGGCCCACAGGCCACAGCAACGCCTGTAAGGACCCTCACCGGCGCCTCTGAGAGAATCACACTAGCACCTCTGAGCGCCCACACCGGCACCTGCATGACGGCCCCACACCAGTGCCTCTAAAGGCCCCTTTATACCGGCGGCTCTGAGGGCCCTACACCGGTGATTCTGAGGGTGCTACCGATAACCAAAGGCACCACACAAGCCCTTGGTGTCGCTGAGCTTTAATCCCATACCGGCCTTCCGAGGGCGCCACGTCAGTACACTCATTGTTCCACACCCCTCCCTCACACCCGGAGCGGGTAAACTGTGTTATACCTACAGCAACGATTTTTACCACCGTTGTATAACGTTATGTATTTCTCAAAGTTGACTCAAAATGGTCCAGTATAAAATCTGGCCTGCCAAACTTATGGCCAAGGTCAGGCCCAAACCAAAGCGGGATGACAATAGCAGATGTTGTCAAATCGATATACTGCATCAGCAGAAACCATTCAGATGGCAAGGAAAATGCCGTGTGTTGATGTTTAGATGTATAAGAGAAACAAGAAGGAAATAAGTCCGGAAAAAGGAGAAAAGATCCTTTCTCGCTGCCTCAATGTTGAGGGGGCGCCGCCCCCTCGGCTCTCAAGTTGGGGGGGCAAGCGCCCCCGCTGCCCCCCCTGTTCCCGGGTCTATGGTATTGTATAAATTGTATTATACCTATAATGGGTATGAAAAATTTTCTAGCCTGAATCTTCAATGCAAAGCAATGTCAAGAGTATTACATAAATAAGAGTTTTACGCTTAGGCCAAAACTTTTGTTTTTTGCTGATTTCTGTTTATTAAATAAAATCAATTTTTTTTTTAAAAATATATGTTAACATATTCAGCTACATTTTGTCTAAAAATTGTTTAAAGATATCAATAAACCACGATGGCACAACTCAAACACCAAGCAGAAACTGTCGGGAATCTTGTCGGGACTTGGTCGGGACCCTTGACGGATCCGGCTGTTGATTGAGGTGTCCAGAGGTGTCAGTTGTGATAGAAGTGATCAGATATTATTTCGAAAAATTCGTCATAAATTGTTGCTGTCTAATTTCATTGAAGCTTGTGAGTTTTCTGTGGTTTGCGAGAAGACTTGAAGACACGGTGAGTTTGACGCTGCCCTGCCACGCTCGACCATCTTCGTCGGCTCGACTAACTTGTTTAGCGTCTGTTAACTTTTTCGAAAGGTAGTTAGGCAAGAAACATGAATTTCGCAAAAATCGTCCTTATTGATAGTCAAATGCAGGTCACTCTGTTTTGCAACAAATGACGCCGAGGATAACAGATTCTGGTTATATGCTCCGAAAAATGCGCATCTGAGACAAACGCGAGTTGTTTACAGCTTTGATTCACGTTGCTAGGTGGTTGCTATGGAGCTATGGATACTTCCTTGCAGAGTAATTTGCATTTTGGTGTCTTATGTGATATCGACATATGCCACCCCCAAATAGCTCAATTAATGCTGATAACAGTCCGGCGCACTGTGGTATCTCCGATTCATTTATGGAGACATTTCTTTTATTGGAAATGTTTCCAATTTTGACTACTCTTCTGTTCCAAAAATGAAGACGCTTGTTCCATAAATAGAAACGCTAACATTTCCGCACAAATTTTCTTGCCAAGGGTGGCTGGATTTGATGTAGGTATAACCACTGTTTTGCGTAAAACAAGCACGGATACACCAAAAGCACTTGTCTTCTTGCATGGAAAGCTGTCGTATGCATTCAAAGTCACCACCTAAAAATGCTCCTGAATCGTATCCATTTATGGAGACTTAGTTTCCAAAAATGGAAACGCCGACGTTCCAAAAATAGAAACGCTGAAGTTCAAATGTGTGCAAATTTAGCTTAAAGGAACTATCCCACCTTCTAAAATGTTGTTAAAACCAGTTAAATTGTGGTCGACTTTATAGATTGGATGATACGTGACTTCACAGCCCAAAATTACCTCCTTCCCCAGGCCACATTACTGTCATAAAGCTGATTCTTTTTACTCTGTAGGCACTACAACAAAGTTCAGACCAAGTTTTAAGCGATTTTTCAACGAACAAACCCATTTAAATCAGAATGACTAAACGAGGTGACGTCAAACTAGCGGTCGCTCCATGTTGAAGATAGGGCCTGGCGCAAGGCCCATTTTCAAATTAAGGGAACAAATTTCTTCAACACCAAGAGGCCGCGGGGGTTGCAACCTAGATAGATAGTGGTTTCTGAACCTCGCCGCAAACTTGGCTATCTCAACTCAAACCCCATGTTAAAGGTGGGATAGTCCCTTTAAATGTGTTTTTTAAAATTCACATGCAACTAAAAATTGATGTTTTGGGACTGGTTTAGCATCTCTGCTCTCGGCAGTTACCTTGGACGTCGGGTTTGATACTAATATGTTACGCGCCGCAACTTAGCACATTCAAAAGTCAACTAAAACTAAGATTTCCTAGAAACTACTGGACAAATGTGGTCCAAAGTGGGCAGTACATAAAGTGTAGATATCATTTCAATATATAAAATTGATATCAATGTTACACATGAACTAGAATGAATAAATTCATCGTCAGAATACGACGGTATTTGGTGTGACGACGGTGCAGACCTTATTTTATTAGAAAACTTGTGAATTTTTTTATCACGTCAACATGTTATAAGCATCGCCTCGTTTGTCGACTTTCGGTTTCTGATCGGAAATTCGGAGAAGAGGAATATAAACTAGAATGCTGGCTGTCGATTGGTGGCATCCTGCGCATGCCAAATTGCAGCAATCAATGCCCAGTTTGCTTAAAAGGTAGCGATGCACGCAGCGTCTCCATTAATGGAACAGACCGTTTCTATTTTTGGAAACGGCGTATCCATTTTTGGAACATTGTTCCAAAAATGGAAGCGTTTCCATAAGTGGATCGGAAATACTACAGTGTGCCCGACTGATAATATTGTTGATTTGTTGAAGAGGATGCTGAAATGTATGAATAGAGCTCTGCAATCCTTGTTTTAACACGCGCACTGCAGCGGGTCTGAGCCGAACACGAACTGCAGGGGGGGGGGGGGGGGTTGAAAACAACCCCCCCTGAGATCTCGAAAACGGCGCAACGTAGCGACAAGCGGTAAACGGCGTTGGATAGGTTGAGATGAGATCTACAAGAAATACAAAGATCATTTTTGGGTCAGGTCAAAAACGAGGTCACCAGAGGTCACCGAAGACAAAATGTTACGATTTTCACAACAGGAATTTCGCGGTAGTTTTTCTTGAATAACTTGTCTTGCACACAAGACAGAGGATCGATTCGAACGCCATCGTTCTTAGCTCGTCAAGGCGCATCGAATGATATATAATATGACCTCGAAAGGTCAAGTTGAAAATTTGACCTCAGGTCAAGGTCATGACCTGACCGAAATAGGTCATGTTGCATATCATTCGATCCGCATTGACGAGAAAAACACGTTAAACGTCGAACGGAGTCTCTATCTCTATTCAATCTCAAGTTATTGAAGAAAAACCGCTGGTGACCTCAGGTGACCTAAGATGACCTGGAGATCACCTTCCAAAGGTCATAAGTGATATGTTTCGGTGAAATCACCAACAGGGACCTGTAATACTATGATCCTGAGCGTATTGAAGTCATAGGATGGCATTCAGAGTAAGTTGAAATTTCTCCCATTGACTTATAATGGGCCGGTCGCAAAAATGACCTGACCTTAGGTCATCGATATAAAAATTCCGAGATATACAAGTTGTAGCTCGTGATGACTTTACTATTTCCTGTGGGTTTCAAGATCATATCTCAACAACTGTGGGCTTGGTGGGATTGCAAACTTCGAAATTTACGTTTCGAGGTAAGGTCACTTGACCTGACCTGGTGACCTGACCATAGGTCACCTGGGGTCAAAATTTTTACTCAAGGTGTGCAAAAGATGGGAGAACAGGTATGCAAAATTTGGCGGCGCTACGCGCCGCCGTTTTCTCGCGATTTGCGAAAAACCACAGGGGGGGGGTTGAAAACAACCCCCCCCCCTGCAGTGCGCGTGTTAATTAGTTAAGCGGTAAGCTACATAGAGTGACATTCGAAAGTGGGCCAAAAATCTTGTCGGACGTTTTTTACCTTCAACCTTGGGCGTTGTTGGCCACACCTGCTAGTCTTTTATTGCAGGTGAATAAAACCGCAATCAAATTTACATAAATCAAAATTACAGCTTATGGTGCTGCAGTGTACCTGAACGAACTTTCAAAACTGGGTGAAAACAGAAAAATGTAGGTGGTGACCCATGACAGTCTTCGAGTTATTCTCGATTTTGTAGAAAAAAGAATACTTGCCACGCAATGACAAGAGGGCTTTATATTGTTTAACGTGTATGCAATACATTAATTCGAGCTGGCAGGGAAGGGGGATGTTTTTGGCCACAAATGTCAGTTGTTTTCTTCTTATGTGTAACAAAAACCATGGCACGCAGTAGGAGATAATTGAAATGCTATTCTTTTAACCGAAAACACCCTCAAGCATTGTGGTTTTACCTTAAGGTTTCGGGATTTTTAGCCATAATGGCCTGTGGTACCCGATCTTATCGAGCTCCTGGGACTGTGGCTTTACGAGATCAATCAGGATCAGGTACGGAGTATATGATGTGGGACCAGTGTGCGTCCAGTCTTGCGTTGAAGCAGTTCAGCGAGGGTGCACCAACCACCTCGGAGGGGAGTCCATTCCAGTCGTTCACGACTCGGGCGGCAAAGGCCTCACCCTCGAGGCTGCTGGAAACTTCTGGATTTTAAACTGATGTCCCCGAGTAACTCCTCCAGCCAGAGCGAAGAATGACCTGGGGTCGGTCGGCATCGACCCCTCTGTGAAATAGTTGGTATGTGAAGATCATATCACCTCTCAGTCGTCTATAATGCAGTGATGGCATCTTCAGTTCTTTGAGTCGCTCCGTGTAGGGTTTGTGGCGGATGCTCTCTACCAGCCGGGTTGCCCTGCGCTGAACTCTTTCGACCTGTCGCTGATCCGCTCTGTAAAATGGACCCCATACAAGGTTCCCGTATTCTAAGTGTGGGCGAACCAGGGTTTTGAAAAGAATGGGCAGCGTGACTTCGTTGATGAGGGAAAACGACTTCTTGATTACGGCGAGGAGCTGCGTAGCCTTCGCCACTGCTGACGCTGCGTGTTCACGAAACTTAAGAGCGTCGTCCACGTGGACACCAAGGTCTTTCTCCACTCTTGCACTGGCTAGGGGAAAATCGCCCAGAGTGTATGAGAATCCGCAATTCGTGCTTCCTATGTGCAGTACGGTACACTTGTCCTTGTTGAAAGGCATCATCCACAAATTTGACCACTTTAACCCTCGCCGGACCTATTGGTTTTCTACATACGCGCCGGCCGAGGGGGGGGGGCGGGTACGACCCCCCCTCGCCGTTTCGCCCCTGGTGGAGCTAGCGCGTCGCGGAAAAAACGAGCGTGTGTGCCGTTACGAGACGCAGAGATTGGTACCCGATTTTAAGGTCCCAGGTCAACCGGTGACCTCTGAGGTCAGGTCAAGTGCCCCAGGGTACGGTTCAGTTTTTGGTGAATAACTTCGCAAAAAACGGCCGCAGAGCGCCGATTTTGGCAGTATCGTGTTCGTCTTGCTCAGGCGCGTCGAATGATATACTTTTTGTCCGGGTCAGGTCAACTTGGGGTGTTGACCTCAGGTCAAGGTCAGGTCAGCACCCCCTGGTCACGAAGATGGTCGAAAGAGGTCATGTCGCATATCATTCGATTCGTCAGGTCTTCCTGAGTCCATTGGTGGCTTTCCCGACTCGCTAGCTCAATTTGATCAAGAGTTATTGACGAAAAACTAATATGACCTTGATGACGTCATAAATGACGTCACGCAAGGTCAACATTGCAAAAGTGACGCATCTAATCTTGCAAGGAGTGCATCAAATCACGATTCTGTGTGCTTAAGATAGTTGGAGATCGTTCCCGGCGCCAGAATAGCAGTTTTCATTTTTCCCCATTGACTTATAATGGTGAGGTCACGAAAATGACCTGACCTCATATGACCTTTAGGAAAAATCCGAGATATACAAGTTGTGGGACTTATAATGGATACTAGATCCTGCAAGTTTCATTTCCCTGTGACATCTCCTCTGGCAGTGAGGGCGTTGCGAAGTTGCGACATCTGAAGACCGTGCAGAGGTTCACTTATGACGTCATAGGTCAGTGACCTGACCTGACCCAAAAATGCGGTTGGTGTCAAAAGATCCGGCTTGGATCAAAGGTCAGGTATGCCAAGTTTCAGCTCTCTATCGCCAACGTGTTCGGAGCTATCGCGAAAAAACCCTATGGGGGGGGGGCGGCACCCGCCCCCCCCCTCGGCCGGCGAGGGTTAAGAGAGCATTCAGATCATTTTGCATGAGAGTCGTGTTGTTTATGGAATGGGCGCAGGAGTACAATTTTGTGTTATCAGCGAACAACTTCACTTTGCAGTGAATTTCGTCTGGCAGGTCGTTCACATAGATTAAGAATAGTAAAGATCCGAGCACAGATCCCTGGGGTACGCCGCTAGCGACCTCCGTCCAGTTCGAGGGGCGCCCGTCGATGACCACTTGTTGTGTCCTTCCGGTTAGAAAGGCCTCAATCCATGCCAGGAGCTTACCTGATACCCCATAGCTGCGGAGCTTGCTCAAAAGTCTCTGGTGGGGTACAGGATCGAATGCTTTCTGGAAGTCGAGATAAATAACATCTATTGGGTTCGCCTGTTCGATATCCTTGCTCCAGTCATCCAGGACTTCGAAAGGTTGAGTATTGCACGACCTTCCAGGTCGAAAGCCGAAAGCCGAAAGCCGAAAGGTCGAAAGGTGGGTGGTCATGACCTCATTTTCAGTGAGGAATTTCAGCAATTCGTCTCGAATAAGAGATTCGAGCACTTAACACGGTATAGCTGTGAGGCTCACTGGGCGGTAATTGCATGGTTCCACCTTGCTTCCCTTTTTGTAGATAGGAACCATACGTGCCAGTTTCCAATCGTCACGATCGCAATTCGCAACCAGTGTCCAGTGACTTACGGAAGAGGTAGGCAAGGGGCCCAGAGAGGGAGCTATGAGCCTCTTTCAGTACCCTCGGGTGCAGGTCTCAACACATTAAGGCCTCGGAGCTTCTCTTCCACCGCCCGCGTTGTTATGGTGATGTCATCGAGACCGAGCGACTGGACGCGATCGTCCAGAGTTGGCACATCGTTTGCATCTTCAGTGGTAAAAACTGAAGCAAAGAATTGGTTGAGGATACCAGCCTTAAGTTTGGCATCGCTAACCAATTGACCATTTGTGTCTTTGAGATCCCCGACCTTGGGCTTGGTCTTGAGTCTACTTTTGGTATACTTCCAGAAGGCCTTGGGGTTGGTCTTCAAGTCAGTCACTAGCTGTGCCTCAAAACTGGTGCGGAGTCGTCTTGTCAGTTGCCTGAGTTTGTTCCTGCAGGCACGGTATCTTGCTGTGTCAAGTGGGTCATTGGAGCCGAGGTGGCAGCTTTCACCCATAGCATGGTCTTCTGCTTCCGTAGCTGAAGGGCAGCACTTGTCATATAGATGTTTTTGCGTGCCTTAAAACCCTTAGATAGCGGGATACAGGTGGAGACTATCCTGTCCAATGTTGATTTCAGGTAAGTATAGCCTTCTTCCACCGAACCATTTTGCAGGGGTGACCAGTCCTCCTCGACTAGTGTTCGGTTTAAACGGGTGAAATCACCTCGGTTGAAGTTGAGTTTGGGCTGATAATGTGAACACTTGACAGCGAGCTTTTCGCCTAAGAACCTCTCATGCTCCCGCAACATGTCCATCATGAGACTCATTTGGGTCGATACAGCAGACTCCAGGCCTTTGATCTTACTCTCGAGGGGATCCGAGTGAGAGTGCCGAGACTTGCTGCTATTTAGATCCATTTTGTAGGCTGCGCAGAGCCAGGCAAGAGATTTGAAGCGATCAAGAGCCGTGATAGCCAGTTTCTGGGCACCCTGACACCCCGCATGAAACCACGCATGGCAGCAGTCGCAGAGTATTCCAGCCTCACCCTCCTTGACAGGATTGTCACAAATTTTCTTTCCAGGGCCGCCATTGCAGATCGAATGCGGAATTAGTCCCCTCTCTACCCGTGTCACTGGAAGAGCGAGAGAGATAACTGGAACTGGCCGACCCTTTTCCAAATGGGGTGTACGCACTTTCTGATAACTTATCAACTTTGGGTGTAATGTCGGTTTTGTCGGGGTTTTGATCCATACCTGTAGATGCTCCAGATGATATCTCCTCAGTCAGTTCAAAAATACCACCTTCATTTCTCTTCTTCGCAACGCCGGACCGCACCGCGTCGGGGATATCGGACTGCGGCGTTTCCGCGGGTTTCATTGTCTGGCGGTCCTTGTTTTGCTCAGCTGTTTGAGTTTGTTTCTTCCGTTGAAGAACTGGGGAGTGTCCTAATGGCATTCTGCCTTTCTCCTTCTCAGCAAAAGATAAGGATTTGAATTCAGGGGTTTTAATTATCACGTAAGGATTAAATTGGTAACTTAGGATACAAAACGGATATCAGGATGGCCGTTCCCGCCAAAACTGGCCGGTGGCCAAAGGAAAATCAGCTGATCAGCTGATCGACGGTTGGTGGCAGGAACTCGATCGGACACGTCCGTCCGCCTCCCACAAAAATATACCCGAAAAAATATTGTAGGCTGTAGAACTTAAGATGACGTCACGGTGACGTCATTAAGTTTTGTCGTTTTTCGATAGAGAACATTTCTGATGTCGCTGAGCATGAAAATATTAAACGCAATGGTAAATGAAATTAACAGCTTCTGATTCCATCTGTGCCAAAAATAACGAAATCAAACGATTTTTAGGGGTCGCGAATTCAAAATGAAAATGCCAATTTTAGCGAAAAATCAGCCAAAATAATGCCATTTTATTTTGGAACAAGGTTGCCATGCCAACAGGTTGGAGTTAATTTTCCCATTATTTGGTCTATTCTGATTCCATCTGTGCCAAAAATAACGAAACCAAACGATTTCTAGGGGCCATGAATTCAAAATGAAAATGTCAAGTATGCAAAGCACAAAATAATTAACATTATTTTATGTTGGGACAAGGTTACCATGTCAACAGTTTGGGGTGGATTTTATCATTTTTTGCTCCGTTCTGGATCTAGCAGTGACAGAAATAACGATATCAGACCACTTTAGGGGTCGCGAGCTTGTATTGGAAGTTTGAATTTTACTTGGAAAAACGACTTCATTTTAACGACTATAAATATGCAAAGCAAATGTGGTGTTGCAGTGGTATTGATGACTGTTCGACACCGTGCAACATTGCTTTAGTTGTATATTTGACGTGCAGCGGTAACAGAGAGCACCAAATATGTATATCATTTCCGTCAATGAACAGCATATGCTCTTTACACTCACTGTGGCTTAGGCCGTCATTAGTACCTACCTACACAAGACCATAGACCCGGGAACAGGGGGGGGGGGAGGGGCAGTGGGGGCGCTTGCCCCCCCCCAACTTGATTGAGAGTCGAGGGGGCGGCGCCCCCTCAACATTGAGGCAGCAAGAAAGGATCTTTCCTCCCTTTTCCGGACTTCTTTCCTCCTTGTTTCCTTTATACATCTAATATTAACCCTCGCATGTGTGTGGCGTTTGCCAGCTTCTAATGTGTAGGGGGGGGGGGGGTCGGTTGGACCCCCCCTTGCCGTTTGGCCCCCTGATCGAGCTAGAGCTTCGCGGAAAAAATGAGCGTGTTGCCCGTGACGAGAGGAAGCCGATGATACCCAATTTTCAGGTCAGAGGTCATTGGCTGACCTTCCAGGTCAGGTCAATGACCCAAAGTTGGGAAAATTGGGACCTGTCAGAAAGTCATACAGTGTGGCTGCTAAGGGGTTTTTCGGGGTGCTGATCACGAATATCGTGTTAGTTTTGATCACAGATGATGTCTTTAAGCATTTAGACCAGGTCGGGTCAGGTCAGGTCAGTTCAACCAGTAGGCGTCGTGACGGGTATTCGTAGTACGTGTCAACCGCCTCTGACAGCTTCGCAACATGTTACGAAGTCACTAGAACTACTTCGTAAATGTTCAAATGGTTGCTAAATTCGAATTCAGCTCCAAAAACTAGCCTAGAAACATGTAAAACTCGAAAAAGTGAACCGAGGTCACCCGAGGTCACCAAAGGTCAATGACCTGACCTGACCTTTAGGTGACCTTGACACCCACCCTAATGTATGGGAGCAACATCAAATCACATGTTTGAACGTTTGAAACCACGAAAAGCTTGCAAACGTGCGGCTAATGCGAGCAGACATACCCTTGCCATCTGAATGGTTTCTGCTGATACAGTATCGATTTGACAACATATGCTATTGTCATCTCGCTTTGGTTTGGGCCTGACCTTGGCCATAAGTTTGGTAGGCCAGATTTTATACTGGACCATTTTGAGTCAACTTTGAGAAATACATGACGTACAACGGTGGTAAAATCGTTGCTATAGGTATAACATGATTTACCCGCTCTAGGTGTGAGGAAGGGGTGTGGGGCAATGAGTGCACTGACGTGGCGTCCTAGGAAGGCCGGTATGAGATTAAAGCTCAGCGACACTAAGGGCTTGTGTGGTGCCTTCGGTTATCGGTAGCACCCTCAGAATCACCGGCGTAGGGCCCTCAGAGCCGCCGGTAAGGGGCCTTTAGAGGTACTGGTGTGGGGCCGTCATGCAGGTGCCGGTGTAGGCGCTCAGAGGTGCTAGTGTGATTCTCTCAGAGGCGCCGGTGAGGGTCCCTACAGGCGTTGCTGTGGGCCCTCAGCCCCTCATAGACGCTGATATGGAGCGGTTACAGGCGGGTGTTTTATCCGGTGTTTTATCCCTTGGTTTACCCTTACCCAGACATGGTGCCTCGATTTAAGTACATTGTGTGCTTTTGCATGTTAGAATCCGAAAACTTCAAGTTTGAAATTCCATATCTCCGAATTAAAGCATTTTTCGATGTTGCATTAGATGTAAGGACGATCATGACCACTTGACTAAAAAACAAAATGGTTCGTTCACTTGGTTCTTACAACCATGTTAAACGACACAAGGGGAGAGGGTCACTGCAAAAGGGGCGTGGACATTGCCACATTAGTCTCAAGATGTTACATGCATAATAATCGGCACCAAAATACCGTCGTATTAGTATGCAAGTTCACCAAAGAAAAACCCAACGTTATTTATCAAATATCAAAGCAAATTGGCAATATCTAGCACAACGAAACAAATAATTCAACACCTAACGAGGCCGGCCGAGTCCTCAATGCCACCATGGCGACTGCGCAAGTCCAACTGGCTGGCAACTGGCCAATCAGGGTGCTTGTTTGTCATTTCTGGGTGGGATTAAAAAACATGCGTACCGGCGAGGGTTAATGGGGGGGGGGGGGGGTTGTTTTTAGCCACACTTGGCAGTTTTCTGCGCGTGTCACCGCGAAACTTGGTATAGCTTATTATACATCAACTTCTCATCGTGTGTGAAAAAGTTGACCCCAGGTCACGTGAGGCCAGGTCACCAGGTCAAGCTAAGTAGCCATATCTTTAAGAACAAATGTGATGCTGTCATTACTACAGCTTACATCCCAGAGGTTTGAAACTCGGGCTTTTGCATGAGAAAATCGGTATGAAGAATTCGTATATCTCATATTTTTTCATATCCGTGACCTAAGGTCACGTCAGTTTTGCGACCTCTCCATTATAAGTCAATAGCAGAAAATTGACATATTCTTGTTTTCGGAAATACCCTCAAACGTCTTGACACTGGTAACATGACACACTGACCGGAAAATTGCCCCTGTGTGCACTTTTTGCACTTTTGCACTTTTAATTGCAAATTGCAAATTAAAATTTAAATTGCAAATTGAAATTGAAATTGCGATGGTCCTAAAATCAGCGTCATACAAGCTAGGAGTCAAAAGATATGATGCAAAAACTTTCCCGCAAAAACGTCAAAATTGAATAGCTTTTGCCCGCTGGAGGCTAAACCGTTGATCTTCGGTCAAATCTGAGAACTCAGAAAAGCCTTTGAGAGAGCTATCGAATGCGCTTTTCGAATGCGCTCAGCTCTATTGGTTCGCGACTTATGCGCGGATTTATAAAAAGTTGTCAAATTCGGTAACAAAAGTTCGTGAAAATTTTACCTTTGATGACGTCCAGTGACCTCAGCGATGACCTGATCAAAAAAATGATCTTTATTTTTCTGAGGGATCTTGTAGCGGGCTATATATTGCTTTTCACCGCGTCTTTCTAGCCTGCATTCTTTCTGAGATAATCTGGTGGGGCCAAAAAGGCTCCCCCACCATGGCAAAGTTGGCTGAAAGGTCCACCCTGGCGCGGGTTAAAAGCATTTTTCGATGCTGTGAGTGCCAAAACCGGCAATAGTGTGCCCGGGACCCCAATAAGGCTATCTCAACTAAAAATATACATATGTTAAGGAGGATTGGTCACTTCAAAGCCTTCGCCTTTTTTTTTTAGATAAACTGTTGTGGCGAAATATATCCCCCCCTTACCGCCAGGACGAAGTTGGAAACTCCATAGCATCGATATTTACTGACCGTTCATATTTCATGTTTGTTTTAACCCCGTGAAAGGCAGTCTTCTCAGTGACTTGACATATTATTAACCTTTGACCTGCTTGACAGCCACGTTATTTTCGGTGATTTTTCTTTGCTCGCTATTTGCAGATATACTGCATTGTCTTGGTACATTGTGGTTCAGCTCCGGTCACGGCTGTGTCTGTGCTGACGTAAGGCCTTGGGTGCACTCAGCCTACATCTATTAAGACCTCCCAGGGATAGGATATATTCGCCATGCAAAAAACAAGTTACGCCAAAATGGCGGAGGGCGTAAAGCCATCGTTCGTAGAGGTGCTGACGGGGATGTCCCGTGAGGCCAGGTCTGGAAGGATTTATTATCATGATTGGCAATCCACTCCACTGGTCAGCAGGCAGGACCCCGTTTACACTGACTACGGTGCTAACATCATTGGCATACATGGCGACGGCAACTGTCTGTTCCGGGCGCTCGCCTATGCTGTCGGTGATCCCTCGCTAGATCACGTGGCCCTTCGGCAAAAGATATGTGAAGAGGAGCGCACAGATGAACTTCTTAGGGAAGTGTTCCCTGACCTGGACGGCTACATCAATTCCATGCGCAAGGGAGGTGAGTTCGGTGGTGAGCCAGAGATAAGAGCAGCAGCACGTGTTCTTCACCGTCTCATTTATGTGTGGGAAAACGGTCATCAGGTGGCTGCTCATGGAGCACCAAACCAGTCTCCTATTCACTTATGCTTTTATAGTCGGAGGCAGCACTATGACCTGCACATGGTCGCTCCATCTCCCCCAACGCCACCAACACCCCAGGAGGAACAAACTGCCCAGACTTCACCGGCCATCACTGAGCAGAGCACCGACAATGATGGTGCTTGGACTATTGTTAAGGGACGAGGCGGTCGCCAGGCAAAGTGCCTAGATACTGTGACAAAACCAGCGAGTAAGGAGGGCTCCGCAGCTGCCGCGAACCTCAACACTTCAGTCTGTGGCAATGCAGCAAAACGGCCAGTTGGCCGTCCCAAAAAACAGAAACGTATTTTCACGCATCTCTTCGGACGTTCAATCAACGTCGAGGATGTCTGTGTAGAAGCGCAACCAGCCTCTGAGGGTGCACACGTGCCAGTGATCGTCTCCAAAACCATTCCGGTCGTTCCACTGGGTACAGATCATGGGGAAAATGAGGACGCAGCAAAAAGCTGTGAAGAGTCTGACACCGTAGACAGCGCTACTGCCAAAAAGGCACGCGGTGGGCGTCCTAAGAAACGGGGCCCACCACCGCCATCATCAAAACGTACAGCCCCTATGGAACTTGATGTAGCAGAGACCAAAGAAATAGCTTCTCAAAACACCGTTCAGTCGGTTGCAGCACTTGAAGCTGACTCTTCAAAGATAGGACAGTCGGAGTCTAGTGCTACGGGAGGAAACGCTCAGCGTCGTGGCGGTCGTCCGAGGAAAGGTAAGGCTGTGGTACCACTTCGGAGAAAGGATACCGCCACGGACGCTACTATTCCTCAGGCTATTCAAGCAGATGGTAAGGAATCTGGTCAATTGCTCATTGACCCAGCAGAGAGTATTTGCAATGAATCAGAACTTCAGTCGCCATTGGCTGTTCCTGTGAACGGCCATAACCCCCAAGGACGCATCCCATCTCCGGCTGGCTACATTCAGTCAGACTTAGACATCGAGGGGGTCTCCACACTGACTCGTGCCACGCTTGATGACTTCGTGGATAAGTCCTCGCATAGTGTGGTTATAGAAAGTGTGTCAACTGATCTCAGCTCACCAACGGACAGCAATTTAATCGGTCCCTGGCGGTACCGAAACAGTAATAAAGTTACTGTGACGTACCTTATTGGTGACAATGGGGAACTACGTCAGATGAGCCTGAAAAACCTAAAACGACGTGGGTTTGGCGCTCCATCACGAAGCGGTCAACTGCGGTACACCTCTTACTCGTGGCTCCGATTCAAGGACTTGTTAAAAAAGTCTGGTCAAACAGTGGCCGCCGTTCTAGAGGACGAGGACCTGTTTCACGAGACACTCCGCCTTGTAGATCGCTTCTACTCAAAATATCCACGTCGGGCGGAGGAGGAAGGTCTGCAGCCTCACCGGGGTCCACAGACTTGGGAGGATCGGCATAATCTCCTCCAGCTGCACTACTACGGTAAGGGCTGGTATAAATTTTACCGTTTCTCTACCCTCCGTGAGATATTCATATCCAGACATGGAGCTGATCGCTGGGCCGCGTTTCAAGCTGACCCCTGGTCGGAGACACTCTCAGACGAGCATTTCGAACTTTTGCTTCGAGATGTTCATCATAAGCTACGGCAACACCATTTCAGATACATCCACCTGATTGACGTCTTTGCCGGACCACAGTGTCACGAAGATCGCGGCAACGCCACTCGCGTTCAGTACAACGTAATGTTCGTCACTCGTTCCGCCACGTCAGGTAGGCGTCAACAGCGCAGGCCGGTGGCGCAGGCGCCGCCTCAACGCACTGCAGCCCCTGCCACTGCAGATGGAAATGCTCTCACATCGTTCTTTCTCCGTTCGTGTGTCGATTGCGGCACACTGCGTGTCATTGATGACAGAGCTGCGTCCAAGTATCCGCTCGGTCATTACACCTATGCCGGCGAACAGCACAGAGTTCGTTTCACTTGTGACCGGCTGGTCGGCATCACGTGTGACACTCCGCCAGACTTTGTCACCTGCACGGCGGAAGACAAGCCGTCCACCTGGGTGGCCATGGGCGCTCGGACGGCGGGAGACCCGTTACCGCCACCGGCAATGCAGCTTCGCTCATTACGTGTGCTGGACGCGTCTGATCATACAGAGGAGACTGAGGTTCTGGCTAGCTATCATTACCGTGGTGATGACAGAGCTGCTGAATGGACTGGTCGTCGTGCCGTACTGACCCGAACGTCAAACAGTGGCGTCGTCACACTGGGCACGCAGGCGAAGCGCAGACGCTTCCGTCCTATTTCCAGCAGTCAGTTCACAGCCGGCCGTTTCACCGTTGACAGTCCGCGCGAGGCAAAATGCTGCCAGGCGTGGCACGATCCGCTCGACACCGATTCTGAAGATCCGTCGTCCGAGCTTGAGTTCTCCAACTTACAGGTACTACGTGACATCCATGCCTTGTACAATTCGCTTCGTCGTGTGCGTTGCGTCAAGTGCAACCAGCAGACGCCCGGATTGCCGTATCCCGACTATCAGATCCAGGTGCCTGTGCATGGCCGTTTGGTTAATTTGCCGCCGGATAGCGTTGTTTCTGGCGCCGTATCGCGCTCGTCGCTGCTCCGTGAAGGCGGGCGTTGTACGGTGACGCTAGACCCCGAATTCAGGGGTGCCAACGGCACAGTTTTCACTGACCGAGACGTCACGGGCGTTTGTACAGCATGTTCATCAGCATATGAGGTTGACGCCAACAACAACATTGTACCTCGGCCGCTGGTGTCGGACATAAATCAATTACGTCCCGATCCGAATGACGTTGGCGACTTTGTCGGCGGCGCCGAGCGGCCCGTCGCCTCCCAGCCAGCGCAGAGCGCATCGGCTGCAAACAACGGTGCTCCAGAGGACGACAGTGACGAGCCAGAGCCGACGGACATCAGCCTGTTCTCGGCAGAAAATCTGGTAGCCACTGATGTATACTCAGACGAGGCGTATCATCAGTTTGTTAAGTCATGGACACCCGCTGAGACAATGGTGCTGCGGCCAGTGCATCTGGTTGTCAGCGTGCTGCGTTTGCGTGCCAACCAGGTTCCGTTCTGCAAGCACGGCACCATTTCTTATCCGCTGAAGGACGCCTGCCGGGCACGGAATTTACCATGGTATGATTTTGAAAGGCTGCCATTCGTTGTGCTGGTCCAGAGCAGACGAGACGGCACGTCTGCCGAGGCCATGGTAAACATGCAGACCATACTCAGGGCCAAGCATTTTATGGAACGCACCATGGAGTGTAAATACAACCCACGGCAGACGCGTCCATTCTATCGCTTTGTCGGTGAACAGTGGATGCCGTTTTCAAACGAAAATCTCGCGGCGCTGCAGCGGCGGCTATCCGAGCCGGACCGGCCGAGCACGCCTGCCGGTCTTCGTGTCGTACTGGCCAGCGACATTCACGCCCGTGCAGACAAGGTGTTGCGGTTCAACGAGTTCTGCAATTGGCTAGAGTCTGGCTTCACCATGGCCGACGAGCTGTGGAAAAGCTTCCGGCTGTCGCGCAGCGGTGAGGGTGCCGACACCACAGAGGCTGGCCAGGATGACTTATGGGAGGTCATTGAGAACTTTGTGGTGGGTCAAGCTGTCGACGCGGCTGCCGACCGCCACAACGGAGGGCAGCACGAGCGACGCACAGATGACGACGACGAATCGGACGCCGATGAAATCGACGTCACCATGCGTCACGTTCTAAACTGTGCCACTGCTAACGGCTGGCTGCTGCCCGCCCCCGTCGACGGAGACAATGTTGACTCGACCGGCGAGCCGAGTAGCGTGCTGTTACGCTGTTGTGAAGAGCTGGAGATGCTTGGCCGCGAGTTCGGCAACGATGAGGGCGTCCGCGCTGGCGGCATTTCTGCCGGTGCCGTCTGCGGGCCGCAGAGTGAACGTCCCGAAGACATTCGCCGGCAGGGTATCGCGCGTTCTGCGCTCCTTCACATACCGATGCCAGGAGTCGACCGGGAAAATCCGCTGCCCGAGTCGACACCCGGCTACATGCAGATGGCTTTCCCAGAGGTGTTCCGCTCGGGTGACGCCGATCCGTACCAGGACCGTAAGGTCAGCATCCGTCAGCCAGTCACCTCCTGGCGACAGAACTGGCTTCACTGGATGTCGCGTCAGCCCGAGGCGGAAGGCAACGTTGACCTTCAGTTCGTTGTCAGCAACCAGCTGAGTCGTGATAAGACCGGCCAGGAGGCCAATGTTGCCATCAGAATGACCGACTTTCCAGACGGTTTGCCAACCAAGGAGCAACTGGAAAACGACCCGGCGCTGTGCAAAAGGCTTGCACAGTCGCTGCTTTGTCTACGCTCAAAATTGGAGGATTCTGACGCTTACTGGCGAGTGCAAAAGCAGGACGCCATCGGCATCGCTCGCTACCTTGAGAGCCCGCCGCCGTGGCGGTCTAATGCAATCCCCATGGAGGTTTACCTGTGGCAGACACGAGCCGTTCCCTACAATCATCATCCGGCTATTCATCGGCTGTGTGACAACGCTGCCGCGAATGAGGCGCTCAGTGACGAGCGCTATCTCCATGCACGGCTAGCCAACACGCTGCGACATCCCGGCATCGTGGCGTGGATGTCGGCGCTGATTGGTGAGCTGGACACGTTGGCGCTATCTGTGGCGCGACACTCTGCAACATACTTCCTGGTGCGCTCTGAGTGGGGTGCTAACGCCAACCCACACATTCACCGTCACGTGATCAGTGAATCGTTCTCACGATTCCTACACCAGCTTCAGACCTCTCTGAAGCAGAAAGTGGCAGAGATCGAAAGAGATTTGCGGGTGGAAGACCCCACTTTGGAGAGCGATGATTCTCGCGTCACTCTTGAGACGCGCGTCAGCGCGGCCTGGCGTGACTGTCAACAAGAGTATGTCAGGCACATCGGTCGCTGCTACACCAACTGGAATGCCGGCTTCACAAAAGACGGCGAGCGCACCTTTGACTTTGCCTACGATCGCAAAACAACCGTTTGCCGTGCTAGCATGGCCGTCCAGCTGGACGACGCGCTGTCAACCGGCGACTTTGCCGCCATTGACGAGCTCTATGTGCGCGTCATCAACGGCACGCTGCGACACACGGGCCACAGCGGACGCGGAGACGCGCCGTCTGCCAAAGACGGGTGTGCCGTGCGGCGACCGGTCGTGGACAAGGCGGCAACTGAGGCGGCCCGTTCGGCAGATGGACGTGCCAAGCAGGTAAAAAAAGAGGTGATTGTGTGCAAGAGACGCATGCCACGGCGTCTCCGCACCGAGCCGGCTGTGGTGAAAGATGCACACGATCCTCGCATATATCAGTTCGAGACGGCCTCAAACGACAAATGGCTAGGTAGTCATGATCCGTTCACCATCCTGCACGTCCTTAACAACGTCGACGACAAGGCAGTGGTGCCCGCGTGGCTCACCCGTACGCCGCGTGTCGAATGGAAAAGCTCGCCCACGGACAGCGGTGGCTACACATTTAACGTGCTGCTCGCTCAGTCCCGCGGCGACGGTAGCGTCGAGTACGCGCTCAAGTACACCATGAAGCCGGTGGCTCCGATCAGGACCACCGGCGACATGCTGTTGTCGGCAATGGAACGGCGTGAGGCGAGCGATAACGTGGATATCGGCGTCGTACAGAAAATGTACAACCAGGCGGCGGCATCCATGTGTCAGTCCATCTTTCAGGCAGTGCACAAAAACTGGCAGCTGCCGCTGCTGCAGAAGAATTTGGACGTGAAGAGGTTCAGTATGAGCGGCTGCCGCGTGGTGAAACCAGCCAATGCCGCTGACAATCCGGTGTACGTGTATGCTGACTCGGTGGAGCGCTTCAACGCGCGGCTGGGCGACAACATTCGTCATGGCAATATTCCTCTGACCGATATTCAGCGCAAAATGTCAGTCTACGAGTTTTTCGACACGTTCACGTCCATTGAGAAAACCATAGATGGTCAGCGCGTATTCCAGATAAGTCGTCGCCAGTCTTCATGGCGTGGTGTGCTGAAAACAGTCATGTTGGCACCACATCATGGCATATCAAAGGCAAATCCTGCCAGAGTCAATTTCTGGAAGTATGCTCGCGACATCGTGCTGTGGTGTCAGCCGTGCCTGACATCGCAGGAGCTGATGCCGCCACTAGATTGTCTCACTGACTGCGCCATAGCCGCTCACTGGAGAGCCATGTACGATCAGCTGATGGCATCTGACGTACACAAGCCTGTGTGGGTCACTCGGTATTACGAAGACCACAAACGCCGAGCGGCGGCAGCCACAGGCGAGGACTTGTCTGACGAATCGGACAGCGACGATGACGACGACGGCGACAACGCTGACGATGCTGCTGATGTTGTCGAGCCGCCTGAGGTAGAGGAAGAGCGTGAGCTGATGGCTCAGCGTGTGCGTGATCGATTCTACCAGACGGCTCTGGACGCCATGCTGGCGTGTCCTGCAGAGGACATTGACGACGCAGTGCAGCGAGCTGACAGAGCGGCGGCGAGCGTCGCAAACCCGGCCGGATACGACTTCCAAGCGCAGTGGCTCGGCGATCGCATAGTCAATCCAGAACATGTGCGTCGCAACTATGGCCGACTGGCTAGTCTGAGCGCCGGAGACGCTGCGCATTCGGCTCCGGTGACGCCGAGTGGACGTCAGCTGGTGCTGCCGCGTCTGGTCACAGACTATCTGAAAGAACAGCGCGAGTGGCGACGCTCCTGTCGTGAATGGAATGCCTACGATCAGGCGTTGGCCAAATGGCGCCGTAATCGGTCGTCACGCATCGTCGAGCCTGTCGCGCCCCTGGTCCCCGATATTAGGGACAAACGGCCCAAGGCACTGCGTGCATTCCTGCTGGGTGATCCTGGCGCGGGCAAATCGACTACGCTGCGCTCTGCCGTGCACGAGTTGAACGAGCTGCTCGTCGCTGATGAGGCCGACTGGACTGACGTAGTCAAACTTTCGGCGCCAACGGGCTGCGCATCGTTCCATATGGCACACGGTGCGACCACCATCCACCGTCTCTTTGCTATAAGAGTCGGTCAAGTAGGCGATGACCCGTTGCCGGCCGAGAGCCGACAGTTTGCTGCACTCTGTGAAAGGCTCGGTCCTGAGCTGGGTCTTCTCATATTCGACGAGTTCTCAATGATCCAGCGCAGGATGATGCGCTGGATAGTAAAGCGACTCGAGGAGGCCGGCATCAATTTGGACGACATCGGCGTCGTGCTTGTCGGTGACCCGGCACAGATACTGCCGATCGGCGACAGTCCTGTGTGGAGTCTCCGCCAGCGAATGGACGACGGCAAAGACTGCTGCGAGGCATCGCGGCTGGGCATGCTCGCCTTCCGTGAGGTGTTTCGTATGCCGGCGCTGGAAACCGTGGACGGCTTCGCGGCGTGGAGTCACGCCGCTTCACGGGAGCCGAACACGCTCAATGATGATGAGCGCCGGGCGGTGGCTCGTTTCCGTGCGGCAGCACTGGACGGCGATTACGAGACCGTCTACTTAAATGAAGTGCGGCGCACTGTTCAGAACGACGAGCTAGCCGACCATTTCACAAAGGTGATCATTCCATCGTTCCGCTACGGCAGGGCGACACACGCCAGTCTGCAGTGGCTCCGCGACAACACGGCCACCGCCGAGCACATGGCTGCTGATCCACTTTGGGCTGGCGCCGTCACACTGCACGGTAACCATTGGTTCAGCGAGCTGGCCGTGCATCGTGCTACCGTCGAGTCGGACAACGCCAGGGCGCTCGTTCGCTTCGCCAACGAGCGTGACACGCCGGTAATGGCCGTGAACGCACAGCATTTACCGACGAAAAAAGCAGCCCGACTGCAAAAGGTGTCACCCAGAGAGTTCCGCAGCATACCGGCAGTGTTCTTTGCGTGCAGTGGTCTGCCGCTGATGCTGTTGGAAAACGTGGCACCCAGTGTCGGTCTGTTCAATGGCGCTCACGTCGAGTTCGTCGGACCGCTGTACTTGGAGGATGACTGGCAGGTAACACTGTCCAGCTGTGAGTACAGAGAAAGGGTGCGGACCAGTGGCGTCACGCTGACCACTCCCCTCGACACACCTGCCTCGGACCGTGAGCGTATGTACCAGGTTCCCGTGGGCAGTGTCATCGTGAAGGTCAACGGTCACACCGTCGACGGCGATGAGCATCGTCTCGACGAGCTGGTCGCGGCGTCTAGCACCGTCCAGCTGGTATTTCACACGCCAAAGCACCCGCCCCATCTGCCCGAGTTCATTGTGGTGCGCGTTCCAAACTACACCGAGAATCGTGGCCCAAATATCCTCGGCATCGAAGATGCCGACGATCTGGTGCCAATACGGATGGTAAAGCGCGCCCGTGACAAGGGCAAAAACAATCGGGCGATAGGCGGCGGTGAAGAGAGTCGGACCGAGTTTCGTGTTGGACCGCCGCTGGAGGGCGGCAGCGCATTCACCGGCTTTAAAGGCCAGGGCGCCACGCTGGATCGAGTGGTGGCCAAAGTGAAAGCGTGGGTAGAGACACCCGGCTTCTGGACGGTGGTGGTGTCGCGTGTCAGACACCCACATCACCTGCACATTCCCAGTGACCAGTGGCCAACTGTCGAGGAGATTCAGGTTCAGCGTCTGAATCCAGACGTGCTGGAGGCCGAGATCTTCGAGCGCCAAATGAAAATCAATGCCGCAAAGACGTGGCGTCACTTTGTGGCTGCCGAGGATGACGGCCAGTGGAGTAGCGCCGATAATGTCATCGGAGACGCTGTCCACGTGGCTTGGAGGCGGCTGCACACACGTGACGTGGCCTCTGTTGTGTGCGACGAGCTGCATGCCAAGGGAGTGAACGTGTCTGTAAGTGACGTACAGCACGTCATCCAGAAAATGTCGCAGACGGACGAGGCACTGATCCTTGCAGATCATATATACCTCACCTCACGGCAGCACTGCTGTCTTGTGCGCAGTAAAATACAGCGTGGACGACGACGACCCACAACCACCAAACCGTCTAAGCGGCCAGCCTCCACGTCTGCTGGTCGGGGCCGGCGTGGTAAGGGTCGCCGCATCTCGTAAAAGTGGACGACATGGTACGGAATGGGCACCATGCTGTCCGCCGTACCGGCAATCTCTCCAATCGGTAGATTGTCCGCCATCAACATCAACGAGACTCTTCGAGACTGGGCGCCGGGACTACGTGGTACGGAATGGGCACCATGCTGTCCGCCGTACCGGCAATCTCTCCAATCGGTAGATTGTCCGCCATCAACATCAACGAGACTCTTCGAGACCAGATCTGGGCCCCCGACGTGGTACGGAATGGGCACCATGCTGTCCGCCGTACCGGCAATCGGTAGATTGTCCGCCATCAACATCAACGAGAGTCTTCGAGACTGGGCCCGAAGACGACGTGGTACGGAATGGGCACCATGCTGTCCGCCGTACCGGCAATCTCTCCAATCGGTAGATTGTCCGCCATCAACATCAACGAGACTCTTCGAGACTGGACCTGGGCCCCAAGGCGACGTGGTACGGAATGGGCACCATGCTGTCCGCCGTACCGGCAATCGGTAGATTGTCCGCCATCGACATCAGCGAGATTATTCGAGACATGGGCCGTCGACGTGGTACGGAATGGGCACCATGCTGTCCGCCGTACCGGCAATCTCTCCAATTGGTAGATTGTCCGCCATCAACACCAACGAGATTCTTCGAGATCTTCGAGACCAAGGGCTTGCTAAAAATCCCAGCATATCTACTTTGGTACGGTGTGGGCACCTGGCTGTCCGCCGTACCGGCAATCTCTCCGATTGCCCGCCCTTGCTGCATAGTAAATCCCTGTTGCTGGGGAGTGTGGTGGCGTGCACACACCACACATTGAAAAGAAGATCTGCCCGTGGTTGCTTAGTCTTGCGCCTGTGCTTGTACGGCTCCACAGCTGGGCATCATCGCCGTGGTTGTGGACCGAGCTCCCACGCTAACCACGAAGGCAGGCTGGCTGGGTCGTTCGTGCGGCGACATGCGTCACCTCTTGATTCAAATAACAAATTTAAAGGGACCCTCTCACCTCGAAAAAGTTAACGAATTGGCATGAAAGTGATGTATCTTGGTTCAGAAAGAACAAACATGAATATCCACCAAATTTCACTTAAAATATTGCTCGTTTTTTTTTGCCATAAGCAGACTGGTTATTGATTCACCTTTTTTGGATCGATTCAATCATTGATTCATTTGTTTTTTGTTTGATTCAATCACTGTTCGATTCCTTCCAAAAAATGGGTGAATCGATTCCTTTTGATTCAGAGAATGAGAAAAAAGGAATGATTCACGTTTGATTCAGCCAAAAAGTTATTGAACGATTCTTTTTTTTGATTATATTTAAAAATAAAGATAAATATCAGGGATAGTATTGTATTTGTTGTGTTCTTTTTGTTGGTATGCAATTATCATCACATGGCAGTAGTGTTAACATTTGTTGATGAACTATGTTCGCTTCATTTTTTTTTTAAGGTTCATGAATCGTTAATTTGTTTGATTCAATCACCCTGATTCCCAATGAGTTTGATTCAATCATGGCTTAAAAATCAAACCATCCGGACGGTGAATCAAACCTTTCGACTCAATCACGGTGAATCAAACACCAGTCTGGACATAAGACTTTAACTTTTTTCCCTTTCCAGGGCCTTACCTGTTCCTATGACGTCATTTGGAAGCAATAATGTGGTATCTTGAAAGTGCGGGATATGTCACGCGCAATTTAGTATCTATAAAACCATTGCAAAAATTGTCTTACCAAAGTTTAAGTAAATCGGTGATGTCACACATTAAGAGGGGGCATCTAAGTGCATTAGCCCCTCTGAATCCAAAGTGCTGCAACTTTGAATCTAAATATTTTCGATCTAAGGCATTTCTCGATGTTGCGAGTGCCGAAACCGGTGATTTCCAGCCAAGGACCCCAATTTGGGTATCTCAACTCAAAACTAATGTTAACGTGCCTCCCACCTTAACATTAGATTTGAGTTGAGATAGCCAAAATGGGGTCCCTGGCTCACAATTACCAGTTTCGGCACTCACAACATCGATAAATGCCTTAAATCGGAAATATTGAATTCAAAATTGCAGCAATTTGATTCAGAGGGGCTAATGCATAGGAATACCCCTCTGAATGTGTGACGTCAGCGCAAATATCTAACGAATTTTAAATGTTTGACTAAAACGTTTTGTAGCACGTGGTGATATATGTTGCTTTGAGCTGCCAATCTATTGCTTCCAAATAAAGTCGCTAGGAACAGCGGAGATCCCAAAAAGTAAACAAAAGTAAAAGTCCAATATCTTGAAAACCGGTGAATATTTTTCGGTGAAATTTGGTAGATATTCGTTTTCGCTCTTTCTGAACCGAGCGACATCACTTTTATGCCAATTCATAAACTTTTTTGAAGGTGGGAGGGTCCCTTTAATCGTATTTGTGTAAATTAACGTATTCTGTGAAATACCGGCGTCCTATTTTTGTGCCGTCCATTCTTAAAATCATCAGTTCACTTGCAGACGATGATTAGAAGCTTTGCTTCCAATGGAATGCACGAAGCAATGACTGCATAATGCATTCTTTGTTTTAAAAACAAAACTGTGCAAAAAATTGCACAAAACTTGTTCGATATCTAATCTACCTTTGGTGGCTTCAGCTTACCTGACAGTTCATTTATGTATCCACATTGCTAGGAAGCATATCATCCGTCTAATCCAAACATAAACTATTCTCGTTGTTGAAACTGGTGACGCACAAGCTGACGTAACGTTAGTGGAGACTTCATCTCAAAAAACAGCCTGCATGGGCTAAAATCCCGGGGGGCGCGTATGGCTCGTATCATTTGCGAGGCACGCGACGGGAGCCTTGAGGAGCTTTCCATGCTAAAGCGCCTCTAAACCCAGGTCTCACTTGGAGATCGATCTCACTCGGAGATCATGAGTCTGTTGTAGAGTGGCGTCATTTTACGTCCAGTCCACCGAACCAGTGTGCACAATTGCTGGCGGTGGATACCAGACTCCCCCCACGGGTCGTCATGTGCGAGGCAAGGTCGGGGATAAGATATCACGGCAGCAATTGAAGATAAAATTGAGATTCTTTATGTAAATGCTATTAGGCTGCTACATTTGCACAATGAGTGAGTGCAAAGCTCCTCTTTAATTGATATTTTTCATTATTCAAGCATACTATTACCTAATACGTCTGAGTCTACATTCACTTTATCCACGAAAATGCTTCAAAATCGCGTTTTTCGTCGGTAAATAGCATTGTAACCTTGCGTCAGTTGACACACGCTTTCACTGCCGCATCCGGACTCTCAGTGCATATTTGTCTATGCATCATGAGCTTAAGTATTGTTTCCTTTTTCGTTAGATCAAGCTTCAACTTCTAGCGCTTAATCGCTCATGCCAAGCAAAGTTTGCGGACTTGTTAAAGGTTAAAAGAAAATATATTTCCTTCAACAGATGTGTATAAAATGAGGCTGCAAATGAGCGGTTTTCTTCTGGCAATTATGGTACTATAGCACGTTGCTGATGGAAGGCGGTCAAGAAAAAGATTATTTGCAGTTGTGCCTCATCGTCACTTATTTGCCAAATGAAATTTTAATTGCTGCTGTTATCCCCGGCTATAGTGTCTACGGTGGCGAGCTTTCTCCGCGGACCTTCAACTTCAAGACCTTCTACTTCAAGACCTTCAACTTCTAAACAACTAAAGGGATATTCTCGTCATACTGCACTGTCCATGACGTGCATGTCGGGTCATCGACATGCATGTTCAATACCATTAGTGCACATGCTGCACCAGACTATATTTACGGACGTTGACTGTTTGCTTTAGGCACTGTTTCAAGCATTGTACGATGGCCGATAACAAAAGTATTTGTTAACGTTTTCAAGTTCCATTCGGAGTATCCGAAACTACGACGCAATGTTAGTCGGAACTAACGTATCTAGTTAATCATGTTATCGCATGATGTTCTTGCTCATTGGCAAACATTATTTCAGCAGTCGATACGTCCTCCAAACTTCAGTAACTGTTACTATATAGTCCCCGTTCGTCACAAACGACCGTTGACATTTTGTCAACCTCAAATTCGAATATATTAACCGTTTACACGCACGAGAATATCCCTTTATCCAAACTAGCAAGTTAAGTCAATGACGTCATAGGAACAGGTAAGGCCCCGGAAAGGGAAAAAAGTTAAAGTCTTATGTCCAGACTGGTAGACGTAACATTGTATATTCAGATAAAGCAAAAATTATTAACTAACACTTTAACCCTCGCCCTGGCAGGGGGGGGTCGATGCGACCCCCCCTAAGGTTTTTCAAAGATAGCGTAAAAACGGTCTTTGAAGTCAATGTTAAGTCAATGGGCGTTTTTGCAGAGGCTTTTTCATTCGCTCATTGTACAAAATTATATGATACGATTTTGTTTAAACTTTCAGGACTTGTTGAGAAAAGACCATAGAACATGTTGTTATGCTTCGTTAAGCTGTCAGAATTCGTTTGTTCTTTTTGAGCTCGTTTAAAGAAGATTTTTTTAAACATGCAAAGTCAATGGGAGCGTCTTTGCTGCTTTATAACTTTTTACGTTATAGATATATTTAAGTGAAAAGTTGATAGGTTATACAACTTTTGATGCTCTTTCCAATATATAGAACGTTATTGCACGTGGTGCCGTTTTTGAGAAATATAGTACAAAAGCACGACATTACCGAGATTTGAGCTCAGACCTATATCGTTACGGTGTCAGGCGGACACGAGGACAGGTGGCGCCGCCGCCGCCCGCATAGCGGCGGGAATGTGAACTAACCTGTTTACCATCTATGGCAGGGGTCGGCAAATGGTGGGGCATGCCCCCTTTGGGGGTAATGGAGCCCCTCGGCGGGGGGTAATGGGGGCCTCTGAGAAAGCCTTATCTTAGAATTAATGTCTCCCTTGATGGGACAGACATCACGCCTGTTTGGTCTCAGGGTTCAAAGATCGAACGCTAACCGTCGCCCCTCTATTGGCGTTTTCATAACAGCTAACGTAAACGGGGAGGGGCCGGTCGGACCCCAGCCTCTCGGCCTCTGAAATCTGAACTGGAGCTTTGCGGTAGAAAAATGAACGTGCTACCCGTGACGATAGGAAGACGCTGCTACCCAATTTTAACCTTCGCACTTATAGGGGACCCCCTTTTCCTCGGGTTTTCGCGAATAACTCGCGCAAAAAGCGGCCGATCGCGATGACATTTTCAATACAGGTTTATCAATTTTATACATTGTAGCTAGAATTTCGCAACCATTTGAACATATACCTAACATATACCTGCCTAACAAGTCAACAGTTATTTCTGTCAATGTATGACATGTTTTATGGCAGATAAAAAATGATCGGCTCGAGGGTAAAATTGTGTCGTGATCCGACGTTTTTACATATTAATACCCGAAATACCCAAAGAGTCACGGAAAGGTATGACATTTCAGTGAGCTCGGTTGTGTATGCAATGGTGTCTGGTAGGGTGGGGGTAATGGCCCTGCCTGGCGCCCGAAAAGGGGGCACGACCCCGGAAGGCCTGCCGACCACTGATCTATGGTATGGTACTATCGGGGGACCGGCCGCCGTCGGCACCATTTCGGGACTTTGCATCGCAATAAAAGGCTTATTTACAATTAAAAATGGACTAGCGAGAGTCGTTATGGAATCAGAATTTGATGCTCTACAAAACTAGGCTATTTTCATTGTGATGGCATCACAGACTACACCGCTAACCCCAATAAAGCAGATTTATGTCGTGTCATCGATGATTACATATAATGTTTCTTTGATATATATGTAGTCGGGTCTTTCAGCTGCGTCCCTCCCTCCCTCGCCGCGCCGGCGGGTCGGCCATCCGCGGCTTGCCGCCCGCCGGCTGCTGGCCGGTCAGCTGGCCGGTCAGCTGGTCGCCCGCGGCTGTCGGTGCAGTGCGGGATGCCTACTTGCGGGCGGGGGGCCGTCGTGGCGGCGGCCCGGGTGGACTGGGCGAGCAGTGAGTTGGGGAGCGCTGCGCTGTCGGTGCTCTAGTTTGTATTGCGTTCGCATGATACGGCTTGAGCCAATACAGAGTGAACTGATTGAGCTGAGCAAGTCTTTATATACATTGAAAAGTAAAGCACTTTTTACTGCATCTACGGTGAGATGCTAGATAAAATTTATGGTCTACCTAATGGTACCCATTACTTAACAATTAAGTGAATCATTTCGTCGCTAAACTCTCGTAAATTCGTATGTCCGCCTCACTATGGAGTTTGGACCGTAACGTATGGCCTTTGCTCAGACAGTATACGAACAGGTGACGGGGATACCTCCCATAGAAGGATGCGACACGATTTTACTGCTAAATAGCGGCCGGCCGCCGTGGGGACGTTTTTGTACGACTTATATCTCGGCAACCACTGGGCTGATAAACGTGCGGTTTTTTTGTGTGAGGTAGCTTTTTCCCTTCTTTCACATAGTGTGCTACTCTCGATGCATATGGGTGACCCCTAACGCACGTTCCACGTGCAAAGCCAAGAGGTGCCTGTTTTGTAATAAGCGCAATAGCTCGCGGTAATTACTGGGCCGATTGCGCTAAAACTTGGCATGGAGGTAGACACTTTCCAGGCGATGCATTACTGCACGTGCGCACGTGCAGGGTGACGCATCCAGATCTCGAGAACGGCTGGACCGATTGTGTTCAAATTTGGTTTAACGCTTGATACCGATCAGTAGGTTGCAGTCATTTAGTGTATTTCCATGTGCCACGATTGGGGTGCAACTGCACGTGCGCACGTGCAGGGTGACGCTTCCAGATCTCGAGAACGGCCGGGCCAATTGTGCTCAGATTTGGCACACCGCTAGAGATCGCGTAGTAGGGTGTATTGCACAGGTCTGCTGGACCCCAGGTTGCACGTGCGCACGTGCAGGGTGACGCTTCCAGATCTCAGGAACGGCTGGGCCGATTGCATTCAAATTCGGCACACCTTTAGAGACCGGTTAGTAGGGTGCTGTGCACAAGTCAGTTAGTATGTATACTCATGTGTCTCGGTTGGGGTGCAACTGCACGTGCGCACGTGTAGGGGTCGCTTCCAGATCTTGAAAACGGCTGGGCCGATTGAGCTTAAATTCGGTACACCGCTAGAGACCGGCAACTAGGGTGCCGTCCACAAGTCATTTGGGACCCAGCTTGCACGTGCGCACGTGCAGGGTGAGGCTTTCAGATCTCAGAAACGGCTGGGCTGATTGCATTCAAATTCGGCACACCTTTAGCGGCGTTACAGAGGTGCTTGCTCAAACAACCTGCGGTCCCGCGATGCGGAGCCCAGCATCGCAGATGCTGGTAACCGCAGGTTGTTTGAAAAGACAAACACTATTCGTTAGAATTGTGTTTTTCTATTGAAAAACAACCGGAGCGGTCGTTCTCCGGGCTATGTTTTGCAAGTCTGGCAGCGAATCGAGACATCTTGACGGGGGCCTAGACGAATCGCTCAATTTCCGTAAAAAGTTCAGGGTATGGGCTCCCGGGGGCGATCTACCTGATGGCACCGGTCGCTACTCGCTTAAAACCTCGTGGCACGTGGCACGTGCGATTCCATTTTCCCCATGTTAAGTCAACGGGGTTTTGGACACTTTTTGCGCGATCGCCAATAGCGGGAAAAGGAGCCAAGGAAGAGGTGATTTTCTTCCAAGCATTTTATGGCAAACACGTTCCGGTACACGCCAGTGTGCGCGGTATACACGTCAGAACTTCGTAACGTGTCTTTGCACGAGGTCAAAGTTGAACTTTTTTCGCTCCCCATGTTAAGTCAATGGGCGTTTTTGCAGAGACATTTACATTCGCTCATTGTACAAAATATATGATACGATTTTGTTTAAACCTTCAGGACTTGTTGAGAAAAGACCATAGAACATGTTGTTATGCTTCTTTAAGCTGTCAGAATTCGTTTGTTCTTTTTAAGCTCGTTTAAAAATGAAAAATTTTAACATGGAAAGTCAATGGGAACGTCTTTGGTGCTTAATAACTTTGTACGTTGAAGATATATTTAAGTGAAAAGTTGATAGGTTATACAACTTTTGATGCTTCTTCCAATGATATATAGAGCGTTATTGCACGTTGTGCCGTTTTTGAGAAATTTAGTAAAAAAGCACGACATTACCGAGATTTGAGCTCACACCTATATATGGTCTTGCTCAGACAGTATACGAACAGGTGACGGGGATAAATCCCATTGAAGGATGCGATTTAATGCTAAATATTAGCGGCCGGCCTCCGTGGGGACGTTTTTGTACGACTTATATCTCCGCAAGCAGGGGACCGATACTCTTGCGGATTTTTGTGTGGGGTAGCGTATACCCTTCTTAGAAGTATTTACTATGGATGATGCATGCCGGTGACCCCTACTGCACGTGACACGTGTAAAACGGAGAGGTGTCAATTTTGTTGTAATGACAATAACACGGTAATTACTTGGCTGATTGCACTGAAACTACACAAAGATGTAGGCACCCGCTGGACCATGCCTTTTCATGTGCTATGGTTGGGGTGCAACTGCACGTGCGCACGTGCAGGGTGACGCTTCGAGATCTCGAGAACGGCCGGGCCGATTGAGTTCAAATTTGGTACAGCGCTAGAGACCGGTTAGTAGGGTGCCGTGCGCAAGTCAGTTAGGACCCATCTTGCACGTGCGCACGTGCAGGGTGACGCTTCCAGATCTCAGGAACGGCTGGGCCGATTGCATTCAAGTTCGGCACACCTTTAGAGACCGGTTAGTAGGGTGCTGTGCACAAGTCAGTTAGTATGTATATTCATTTGTCACGGTTGGGGTGCAACTGCACGTACGCACGTGATAGGGGTCGCTTCCAGATCTTGAAAACGGGGGCCGATTGAGCTCAAATTCCGTACACCACTAGAGACCGGCAACTAGGGTGCCGTGCACAAGTCAGTTGGGACCCAGCTTGCACGTGCGCACGTGAAGGGTGCCGCTTCAAGATCTCGAAAACGACCGGGCCGATTGCACTCAAATTTTACACACCTCTAGAGTGGTTAGTAGATTGTCCTGTTCGTCGGTTCGTAGCGCACCCACTCCGGTCTGCACGTGCCAGGCTCATCCTCTCGTTTGGCGGCGGGTAACCGCAGGTTGTTTCTTCATTAGACAAACACTATTCGTTAGAATTGTGTTTTCTATTGAAAAAAAACAACCGGAGCAGTCCTTCACCGGGCTATGTTTTGCATGGTTGGCCGCAATCGAAATGTGTCTGTGATTGCTGTAGAAGACTAGACCAGGAAACAATCGGTGAGTGCTACCAAAACACAATAACCTCCGCCCGATTGGGGTGGGGGCGCTTGTAGCCACACCTATTAGTTTTTTTTGCGTTTGTTAAGAAAATTACTACGCGCATTGTTATAAAGCTTTGTATGATAGATCAATTTCAGCGGCATGGTTGGACCTCTATGTAGGCACACACCTGACACCGGCGACAACGGCTGCGCCGATTGCGCTTAACTCTTCATTCATGCGGCTACATACGGAAGAGGGGGCACTGCGGCGCAACATGCTTTCAGGCGTTTGACACTTCTGCGTCATCTAGCGAGTAAAGCGGAATGTTTGGATGAAAATGCCAGACACATTTACCACACTCGATAATCGTCCTCAAAAGCTTCAGTTTCGTGCGAGTCATCAGTTCTAAAGAGATAGTGGTTAATGGTTATCCCGGATCCCTCATTACTCCGCCATTCATTTAGGCGGTTATATACAATAGAGCCAGCATTGCGGCACAGCATACATTCAGGCGTTTGACGCTTCTGCCATCTAGCGAGTAAAAAGGAATGAGGTGTTTTCGGCTGATATAGATCCGTTGAAGCATCAATATTAAACTTGATATTCGGCACAAGTCACTGACTCTGATTCGAATGGTGACGTCGACGGCGACCGTGACGTCACCATTGCGTCAATATTGATTAACCCTCGCCCGCACATGCCATTTTCCCATCCTGGAACGCACATGGGGGGGGGGGTTGCCACCCCCCCCCCGCGCCATTTCGTTCCTGTTGGAGATAGAGCTTAGCGGTAAAAACCAAAAAGATTCTTTGGGAAGAGACGAATCCAATGGAACCCAGTTTTACCTTCTCAGGTCAGTCATTGACCTTCCAGGTCAGGTCAAACTAAAAAATGTTGCTGTTTTGGGTCTCCGTTGGATACCAAGTGCGCTGCTTATATATACCGATGACGTTGCCGTTTTCTGGTGCCAAGCCAGCTAGAACCTCTTTCCCACACTACCCGACCAGGTTTTTGCTGCTGAGGTCATTTCAGGTCAAGTTAGGTCAAGGTCAGTTATATGTGTTTGTATGTCTGTGTGTGTCTGTGTGTACTGATGTGTGCACCGAATGTTTATGTGTCCATATTACATGAAATCATGATCTGAGAAGCTTTTACCAAAAATGCAGTCAGGGGGCGCTTGTAGCCACACCTATTAGTTTTTTTGCGTTTGTTAACCCGCGCGGGGCTGGGGTCTCCAGCCGAACGCGCGGGGCTGGGGGGGGGGGTAAATTTTACCCCCCTGTTATCTCCCGAACTAATGGTCCGATTTCGAAAATTCAAACGCCAATCGAAAGATCTCATCACGAACAACTAAAAACATGTACTTAATTTTAAGTTTGAGGTCAAGGTCAAGGTCAGGTCAAGGGTACAA
>NW_024883550.1:0-67863 GCF_019059575.1 Amphibalanus amphitrite
AGAGAGAGGAGAGAGAGAGAGAGAGAGAGAGAGAGAGAGAGAGAGGAAGAGGAGAGAGGAGAGAGGAGAGAGAGAGAGAGAGAGAGTGACTTTCGCTTACTAGTTTCTGACGTAACAATGGCAGAAGAAGTGATATAACACAGTTTTGTTTTCTCCATTTCGATGGTGTTCAACCAGCGCAAGTGACGGACCTGAATACCCTCACTGCTATGTATTGGTGATAGCGGAATTATCCACTGACGTCACGCGTCTCCTTTCAGACGGTGTGCGGCCGGCGGCGGATCTAGAGATGACGTCATACATCACTCGGTCTCTGATCGACCTGTCAGGAACGGAGAACTTGCTCACTGCCCAAAAGGCTGTGAAGTGGATACAAGAGCAGCGGTCCACGCTGTTCTTTAAATCACCTCAGGTCAGACCTCAAACAATGAGGCTGGGTAAAATTGTCCATAAGACCATTTGAGTTGGAGATAGGTCCGGCGACAGTTATCAGAACAATATTCTTATTGGATGTCGCGGCTATTTTATGAAACACATAACATAGTTGCTAGTCAAGTAATCACATAATTCATAGGTAAAAAGAATGGTCTTTTATGATTCAGCAGTCAATATCACCAGTGCTGAGGATTGGTCCAAGTAGGAACGTGGATATTGAGTGTGTCTCATTTTGTATAGGTTTCAACAGTTATGCACGTCGCCAGAACCCCTGAAAATAAGTTTTTACAGTTTGGCATTCAAGCCCGCCCGTCTACTGACTCTATGCTGGGCCGGCAGGCGACAGCGGCATCTCTCGAGGCACTGGCGGCGTTCGCGCGTCGAACGTACAGCTCACAGGGACGGTCCGAAGTGTCGGTAACAATCGGCAACTCGCATCCGTTCTACGTGCCTGTGGACGCCCACAGGAGACTCCTCCACCAGACGTACCGGGTCACGAACGTAGAGGTCAGTCGCATTCACTGACGCCCCGGAAAGTGTCGAGCGATATTCACTGGCGCCTCACTGGAATCGAGCATTACATATCAGGTTTCCTTATGAGAATGTTTTTATGCTGATATGCTGAAATACTCAGCCATATTTTCGATACGTAACGCGACGCATCACGTGACTTTATAATCACAGTGGATATAAATCTATTGATTTTACCAGGTTTTGATAGTAAGATTCTAACACCAGTTTCTTTTCGTCTTTCAGTTGCCGACCCGTGTCCACTTCGAGGTCACTGAAGGCTGCGTGACCTTGAAGACATCACTTCGCTACGCGAGTACCTTGAAGGTGAATGTTTAATTGAGCCGAAATAAAAGAAAAAAAAGCAGAAAAATCGTGCTGGAATTAAATAAAAGCTCGTCATCGTAGTAATGACTACTTTCCAGTGTTTTCACTTGTTCTCTGATGTTCTCAGTTTCCGGCGCCGTCGTTCGAGCTGACCGCTGCTGCTACTGAGCGGCCGTCCAACACTCCAGGAAGCACGTTCACAATCTCCACGTGCCTGGCCGTGAAGCCGTTCCTCAATCACGTCGACGCCGCCACTGTCATCGTGAATTTGCCCTCTGGATATGTGGCTGCGAGCGCCAGCCTCCGCGCGCAACGATATGAACGCAGTAAGAAAAGCTGGCCTGGGACAAGAGGAAGGAGTCGACACCGTTCCGTGCTTCTATCCTCAGTATACTGAAATCCTTCTCCTCCACGCCGCAACCCCCTTCCGGGCTGGACAGGCAACTTTATCTCGTGCGGGCTGCTCCCTTGGAGCGACACCGCTGCTCCCGAGGGAGCGCACCCCGTAGCCGGGTGCAATGAGTGCCTTGGGGCTGGGTGGCCTGTCTTCTGGACGGGCTCAGCCCCGGCGGCTCACTAGGGTGCCTGCCCAGACCAATGTCTCCCCCTATATCCTATTATCCTTCCGGCTCTGAAATGGTCTCATTGGACCGAAAGGGCCTAATCCAACAAAAAAGAAAAAGAAAAAAAGAAAGAGTCGATAGAATCTTATTTCGAGGATGGTTAGAGCCCGGTTCCGACTACGGTCACTTCAGGCCCAATCAGGCCAGATCAGGCCCAATAATTCCCAAAAAGGCTGGAAAAGGCTTACGGCCTGACGGCATGCTAGTGCGAACCGGAGCAACTGATCCGGCCTGAACTGGCCTGATCAGACCTTCAGGCCAGATCAGGCCGAAGTTAACTTCAAGTCAACTTTTTGCGCCTGATCCGGCCTGATCTGGCCTGACGCTGCGCCCGCCATTTTGAATTTGCATTGGCGCATTTGCGACGTGACAATGCGTGGTATTCGAAATCGTGCCCTTTTTGACACTCTGCAAAATAAAAGTGCCTATTTATATAAATGCACACAAAAAAAACAGACCCAGTATGAATTAGGCACGAGACGTTGCGCATGGTCCTTTTTTATTTGATTTTTATTGTGGCCTAATTTGTGTCATTTCGGGCTTTGAAGGATGAATAACTCCCATGGTTGCTATACTGATTGCTGTTTTGTTTAAATTAATTATGAACGTTGGTTTCGACAAGTCCAACATTATTTCAACCAAATTAGCGTTTCTTTTAAAATTGATTCCAAAAAATAATGTGGTACTCATCAATATCGTAGCAAGATAACCATTCAAGCTTACGAGAAATAAATCGGGCTATGGTGGAAGATCCAGGTTCAAGACAGCCTTTACAGCCGCCTGACCTGTCGAGCATCAGAAATCCAGCTCGTCCACCTTCCCCGTCTGAGCTCCCGGGCCGGGAGACCTAGCTTAGAACAGTAACGGATGGCTGCGCCTGATATGAGCCGCTCCAGCAAACACCAGGGAGGGATGAAAGTAAACTTTTGGAAGGTTTGCTCGAGAAGGACACTCGCTCTCGGTCGCCCTCGATGCCACGAACCTCTGCCGAGCTGTTGCGGTGTCTTCTGCGGCAACTAAACTCATCGTCGCCGGCACCGAACAGGCTTCCGCTACCTCTCCTAGATCCCGTGACTTTCTGTTATGACTCGGACTGTATGGAACCAACCGCTACTCCATTCGCCCCGCTGGACCCCACGGCACAAAAGGACCTATCCTATATCGAATGGCAGCTTGGCCGGGGAGACTCATTTCCAGACCAAAGAAATTTGACGGGAAGACAAGAAACTAAACTCCTAAGTCGACATGTTCCATGTGCCAGATAAATTTGTGGCGGGAAACCACAGCGGGTACCTATGTGTGAGCAAAAAGCAAACCTTGTTTAGGTCAAGCTAATCGAGACCCTAAACGTGCATGATGACATGAAAAGAGTCATAAACAACGGGCTCTTATTTCTCGGAGCTGAGTTGCGTCAATGCTTATATCTTTGTTAGTGTGGTAATTGTCTGCAAAGCACATAAGAACCTACAACATAAGAACATGCATGTCTTTTCTGTTTTCTTTTAGCCACTTCTTAGATTTTCGATAAAAATCATGTTTTTATTACTTAAAACCACATTAAAACATGTTACGCAGTATGATTAAGATTATCGGTTTAAGGTTTTCATTATATAGAACGATTATACCAGTAAAACGTCTTTGGAGCTGACAAACGGGCGAGCACGAGAGTTGAGCTCATCAAGCGAGGAAGTGCGAAACAATACCTATTCCAACTGACTTGTGCGGGACACGCTTCTAACCAGTCCGTAACCAGTCCGCAATCGGACCACCCGTTCTCGAGATGTAGAAGCAGCAGTCTGCACGTGCGCACGTGCATACTGGACCCCAACTGACTTGTGTGGGACACCCTTCTAGTCGATCTCTAACGGTGTACCAAATTTGAGAGCAATCGGCCCAGCCGTTCTTGAGATGTGGAAGCGGTCCCTGCACGACGCACGTGCGCACGTGCAGTAGGACCCCAAATGTGAAACGTTGAAATGCATTGTCCGGTGGACGCCTACCGACATATGAAGCTCCAGCGCAATCGTCCCAGCATTTACCTAGTTGTTGTAATGAGAGCGAATTTGACACCTCTTCATTTTGCACGTGGCACGTGCAGGGGAAGGGGCAACAAACATGCATCGAGAGTACATAGTCTGGTATGGGAAGAAGATACCAAAAGAGACTATGGGTCGATCGCCACAGATTTGGCTGAGATATGAGCCTATCAAAATCGTTACTTTGACCGAGCGAAACAACTATGAAACCCTTGACTTCACATGTGCCACGACAGTCACTTCGATGCATCATGAGTAGTCAATTTCGAGCTGGAAGGGATGGGGATGAGGCTATACTTAACAAAAAAAAAGACCATAGGTCAATCGGCCCAACGGCTGCTGAGATAAAAGTCTCGCATAAGCGTTACAAGCTGCGCCAAACCGGGCCGGGCTGCTCATGCTCAGACTTGTAAGCTATTTAGAAAATCGCAATTCGCTCTCGCTGGTAAAAAAAAAAACACGCACACATTTAAAAGATATTTGGTGAGGCAGACCGACGGCCTGACGCCTGACGTCTGGCGTCTGGCGTCCCATACGGTCTGATCAGGCCGAGCGTCCGACGTTCAACTTTGGCCTGAACGCCTGATTGGGCCTGATCTGGCCTGATCTGGCCTGATGTGGCCTGATGTGGCCTGAAGCAACCTCATAGTCGGAACCGGGCTTAAGAGGACTGTAACTGCCTATTACTTCTTCTAGTATTACTTCCTTTTGTTATATCCTATTACTTTTTCTATCTTATTTCTATTATTCTCACGAATAAGAGAAACTAAAACTTGTTTTAACTTGTTCAAGAAACAACTATAGATAGCTTGTTCTTGTCAAATCCCTAGATAAATTGGAGATGCGGAAATTTTTCATCCCTTTACCATTGCTGTATTTTACTATTAACGACACAATTTTGATATCTCCCCGACCCCCGTGTCTTGCAGTAATCAAAGACTTCAAGCTGCCTGTTGACGCTGTGGAAGTGACCATGAAGGACATCACCCAGGAAAACAAGTGCTTTAGCTTCCGTATCGTTCGCGAATCAATTGTCGAAAACCTGAAGCCGGCCAAGGTCCACGTCTTCGATTTTTATGAGCCCGGCCATCAGGCCCAGACGGTACGTGCGGAGCTTGATGTTAACAGACAATGGCTAACACAAAGGCTTTTAGTTCGATTCTGAACCACTTGTATCTCATTGGGTTGTCTCTACATCTACGTCTTGTTTTCTTAACCCGCGCACCGACGGGGGTCTGCGCCAACTTAGTACCGACGGGGGGGGGGGGGGCGGATGACCGACCCCCCCCTGAGATCTCGAGAACGAAGCAAGATAGCGACAAGCGGTAAACGGCATCGGATATGCACGGTCAAGATCTACAATTTTTACTAAGGTCATTTTCAGGTCAGGTCAAAGATGACGTCACAGGGGTCGAAAAAGTCAAAATGGCGGCGCTAAATATGGAGAGAGTTTTTCTCGAATAACTTTCGAATTAGTCAAGATAGGAACAAACTAAGGTCATCATAGTGATCCTCTCGTCAATCCGCATCGAATGATATATATGTTGACCTCGAAAGGCCAAGGTCAAAGGTTGACCTCAGGTCACGTGACCTCGAGGTCATCATGTATATCATTCGATGCGTCTTGACGAGCTGAACACAATGAGACCATCCACGCGTCTGTATCTTGTTCCTGTACGGAGTTATTGGCCAAAAACCTTTGGTGACCTTTGATGACGTCACATGACCTCACAGGTGCCCAACAGCAAAACAGACCTCAAGGTAGTGAAGGTTGATCGTATATGAAGTCATGTATGGTATATGGGGCCATTCCGACCCGTTTTAGTGGTAAAAACAGGGAGTTGATTTTTCCCCCATTGACTTATAATGGGGAGGTCGCGAAATTGACCTGACCTTAGGTCACCGATATCAAAATTCCGAGATATACAAATTGTAGCTACTAATGACCTAATAACATCCTGCGACTTTCAAAGGCCTCCGACATCTACTGTAGCTCTGGCACGGTGACAAAGTTGCAAAAAAGTGACTTGAGGTTGGGTCATTCAAAGTGACCTGGTGACCTGACCTTGAAAGGTAGGAGGTTCAAACTTGCACACCATGTGTAAAATTGATAAGGGAATAGTCATACCAAATTTCGCGGCGCTACGCGCCGCGGTTTTCCCGCTATTCGCGAAAAACCTCAGGGGGGGGGGCGGATATCCGCCCCCCCCGTCGGTGCGCGGGTTAAGTTCATCTTGTGAAAGGGCGGAGTCTAAACGAATTACTAAAATATTTAACGTTGCAATCCCTGTTCGCAGGAGTACACGATACAGCAGAGCAGCGTGGTTTCTCAGCAGTCGCCAAATCTCCGAGTCTACTGAGGCCTTGTGAAGATAATCTCCCGATTGAAGATGATTGGATGACACCGACACGCACTCCTTTTGCTCCATTGGCGTTGTGTAATTTGTCTGCGATCTTTTTTTTTGGGGGGGGGGGCATGCTATTACAGGCCTTTATTCATAGTTTTGAAAGGGAATAAACATTTCTGGGGGTTGTAGATAGTTCAACTCATATGTAAACATGCTAAACAAGAGTCCAATAGGGTAAGTTTTAGGGACATGTTTGTTAATCTTGGAATTTAGCCATTCTGGAGCCTCTCTGCGAATTTTGAAGCAACGCTATGTTACGTGACTTTTTCGGATTTATTGAATAGGTATTCTTGAATACATGGTTAATGGATACTTCATTGTGTTAATGACTCAAACCAGTCAATCTTCTTTGCCACGGCCTCTCGCGACTCGCACCTACCAGAGAACAGAAAAACGTCTTCGTCTCGCAGCATAAAACACTCATGCTGTTAGATAGGTAGATAGAAGAAATTCACTTCATTTATCAGGACACACCCATAACAACATAGCCAATCGGTGCAAAGGCTTTTGCTTAACTTGCAGCACCTCTCGGCTAACGTCAGAATAGCTAGTGACACTCTTCCACTGCACGCACGCCCCCGCAGCACCGCCGCCACGCCGCCTAAACAGCACCCACCGCCGAACCGCCCGACCGCTCCGGCTCCGGCCGGCCCGAGGGGCCAGCCCGCCATACCGATGTTCATGACCTTGTATTGTATTGTATTGTATTGTATTGTATTACCTTCATGGACAATCCACGCGGGGCGGGGCGATTACAGTCCAGATCTCAATGCCCTAGATACCTTCTTTTTGTCTGCGTAGGCTTCGTGCAAGTGGAACCGTGCTTCATCAAACTTGGCTAAATGGATGCGCTCCATGACTCCAGTAGGAATGACACAGTTTTGAGTACGTATACTAGCGCTCTTAGTGACAAGCCCATGACTTACCTGGCTGGAGCGGACTGTCTGGAGTCTGGAGCGAATTGTCTGAAGTCTGGAGCGGACTGTCCGTAGTTTGATCACGTGCTCTGGTTTCTGCGTCAGAAGAGTAATCGACGTCATTTTCACCATCGTCGATTTGCGTGCGGTGCTTGCACCTTTTATAACTTTTGTGGAGGATCCTTTTGTCTTATCAGTCTAGCCTGGTCCTTCAACGTGACTGTCATTTCAACAGCATAGCTAGTAGCAAGTAAATGGGAAAGTACTTGTATGAACAGCATTATGACATATACTTATTTTTAAAGATAACCTTACGAGTACAGCCCACCGCTAAAATAATGTTCGGCTTTACCAATCTCAACGGATGGCTTTGACCGGCGATTTTTTAATGCGGAGTGATCGAAAAGATTAAAGAAGACGTCAATAGATAAAGTTGCAGCTGCAAGGGTGACGATGCGTGTAAGCAACGTTATTCAAAGTTTCATTGTAGTCTGGCTAATCGCTCCTAAGCTTTAGAAGCAGAACATACCCATGACTGAAACCGCACATTACTTCTGCTGTGGACTGTACCTTCAATGCTAGCGAAATGCGAAAGGCTCCAAAATCAATCACAAAATGAATACATTTCAGATACGGTCCTGCATCAGTTCAGAATCGCAAATTAAGTCATTTTGTCACAGACTTGCAACAGTGCCAGAATATATCGATAACGGCTAAGCTAGAAAATCATAGATTGGTAAATTCTCGGGCAGAACAGACAACTATCTTAGTTCGATACGATCGCAAGGTACCAGTACTCGTACCTACCCTTTCATGCAAACCTTAGAATATGCCTATGGGCTATGTGTCCACAATTTACGCATTAATTCATCCCTAACATCTATCAACCTTTATACTACTCCACCATCCGCCACCTGCTGGGTGACGAGTCACCCTGGGTTTTATCCGGCAGCATCTTTTCTTACATTTCATCAGTTTTCCTGTGATATACTCGTTTTACTAGTACAACGTATCTCAACTAGTTCTAGCCTTCTTCAGTTCGTCAGTTCTCTGTTGACATATCCGCTTTACCAGTACAGCGTTATGGGCGCAAAATGACCACCGCAGTCGACGCGCCCGTAAACCCTAATAAGCAAACAAACAAACCACTAGCATCCAGTCATCTTTTCAACCATCGAGCCATGCGATCAGTCAAACAGCCAACCATCCATGTACTCACACATCACTCAGCTATGGATAAATAATTTCACAATTCAGTCATCAAAACCATTATCTTGCATAAAAATATACTTTACCTTATCAGTAAACCATTCACTCAAACCTCGAACCGAACCATTCAATTATCACAGCGTCCAAATATCTTTAGTTCCCCTCTGATCTTGGATGACAGTAGCCGATTTCACGACGGCCATCTGGTACACATTTGGTTCACATCTGGTGCAGATTAGGTGCAGATTTGGTCAAATTAGGTTCAGTGTGTCTCTTAGTAGCTATCAGCTAGGGTTGCGCTAATTGCTTATATGCCTGCTTTGTCATATTATCAGAGAGCATCATCGATTAACCCGCGCCCGGCTGGGGGTCCTGGATTTCCACGCCCTGCTGGGGGGGGGGGGGGTGACTCGGCTCCTGGGCCACGTAGCGATACGCAGAAGGCGGCGTTCGAAAGAGCGCCAAAAATAATGACGAAATCACTTCGGTCACTTTTTTGGTCAGGTCAAAGGTCAGGTCACCAGAGGTCATTGAAGGCAAAATTTCGCCGATTTCCAGGTCGAATGTCGACATTTTCCTAGAAGCCAACGCATAACTCGGGAACCAATAGAGCTACAGCGCCGCGGAAAAGCGCATTCGATAGCCGCCCTATTAACGCCCTTTCTGAGTAATTCTCTCAGATTTGACCTAACGTCAACGGTTTTCCCTGCAGGGGGCAAAAACTGCAAAAATAGCCGATTTTTCGAAAACAGTTTTTATGCAATAACTTTTGACCCAAGCCTTGTACGAGCTTACTTTTACCGGCATCGTGTTCCTCTCGTCAAGACGCATCGAATGAACTATAATTTGACCTTGAAAGGTCAGCTTGAAAATTTGACCTCAGGTCAAGGTCATGACCTGACCGGAAAGGGTCATGCTGCATATCTGATATCAGTCGATCCGTATCGTCGAGCTGAGCACATCTAAGGCGTTTTCACCGCTCTAGCATGCCTCTATCAAAAGTTATTTGCAAAAAACTGTTAGACACCGTTCGTGACCTGAGATGACCTCAGGGGCATACATAGGGGTCACGGACACCATTGTCATGTTCAGTGTGTCTAAACCACTTGTAATTCAGTGTTTGGGAGTGTTTATAATGTCTTTCGTCCAAAAGAGGCGCATTTCAATTTTGTCTCATTGACTTATAATGGGAGGTCGCAAAATTGACCTGACCTTAGGTCACCGATATAAAAATTCCGAGATATATATTTGATAGATACTGTTACCCTTATCAATCGCTGAAAGTTTCAAAGCGATCAGTCACTCAATGTAGCTATAGCAGACATTGAAACTTTTTATGAGATGAGGTTACTTCAAGTGACCTGGTGACCTGACCTTGAATGACCTTGGTCTGAAATTTTCACAACATATGAAGAATCGATGTATGATAAGGTGTACCAAAAACGGCGGCGCTTCGCGCTGCCGTTTTTGAGATATTCGCAAAAAACCACAAGGGGGGTGTTCAAACACCCCCCAGCAGGGCGCGGGTTAAAACACTGAAATGAATTCATGAAATGAAGATAGTTGCTGTAAAATAGATTAGGTGCAGATTTGGTCAAATTAGTTGCACTCGCCGGATAGTCCGTCGTGAAAACGGCTAGTATCGGCGAAATTATCTTGAAATTGCGCCGCAGCATACAAATTGAAGGTTGTGGGTGGGTGTTACATTAACCCTCACCCGCACATGCCATTTTCCCATCCTAGAACGCACATGGGGGGGGATGCCACCCCCCACGCCATTTCTTTCCTGTTGGAGATAGAGCTTTGCGGTAAAGACCAAAAAGATTCGTTGGGAAGAAACGAATACAATGATACCCAGTTTTACCTTCTCAGGTCAGTCATTGACCTTCCAGGTCAGGTCAAACTAAACATTGTTGCTGTTTTGGGTCACCGTTGGAATATCAAGTGGGTGGGGGAGGGAGAGGTGTTGCCACCCCCTCCCCCCACGGGGACATAGTTTGCTGCTCTGCACGAAACATTTTGAAAGATAGAGGCTTGGTTTTTCGTATGGCTGCTTTTCTATTTTTTCTGTGTCCACTAAAAATTTCAAGTCTCTGTGATTTTGGTTTCGGAGATACGACCTTGTTCTTCAGGTCATGTCATGACCCAAATGATCAATACCCAATATCTTGCGTTGGCTATGGGTCTTGTGAGCTTTTGACACCTTGATTTTTTTTTTTTGCCATCCTTACCTCCCACCTATCATGGAACATGCTGTTCGACGACATACAGATGTCAGGGTCAGGATCAAGGTCAACCTAGGTCATCGAAAAGTATTGCGTTTTAGGCAAGCTGAATTTACTTTTCGTGAAGTTCCTTTGACTGCATTTTGGGTAAAAGCTTCTCATTTCATGAGTTCATGTAGGTAACAGGGACGACATACTCGTAATGAGATAAAACTGAGTACTATTGTATTTGTTTTTACCCAAAGAATCTGTTGGTCTTTACCGCGAAGCTCTATCTCCAGCAGGAACGAAATGGCGCGGGGGGGGGGGGAGTGGCAACCCCCGGCCCCATGTGCGCTCTAGGATGGGAAAATGACATGTGCGGGCGAAGGTTAAACATCTTTGACTGTTCAAGCGACAGATAGTATGGGGCTACCCAACAAAAAAGACTGCATTTCAATCGTCCCAGCAATTTCTGAGAAATAATCCATTAATTGCGTTCCATGCCGGCCCGGGCCAGGCCGCTCATATTAATTTCAATCATTTCTCCGTATACTATGACTAGTTTCACAATAACATCCAGTTTTCAAATACCAACAACGATATCTGTACTCTGTAACATGCAAACCTTCCTTATGAAATAAAACATGCTCAAAGGTCCCGTACCAATTGTTGATTAAGCATTCCACAGCGATCAATCCTATGTCGTCGTCTGGCCAGCGGCTGACTGCAGTTATCTACCGATAAACACAATTCGTCCGAGATCATAAACACCTGCCGCCGACGATGCCACCATCTGAAGACCGACCAACACTGGTGTCAGTGGTGACTGAGGTCCCGGCCCGGCAGCACCACTGGTGACAGCTGATAACGTGTGAGAATCTTAGCCGAGAACTCAGTAAGTTCTCTGCAGCGTTTTGGTTGGTTCTCAGCAGCATCTCGGCCCGCTCTCAGCCACTCGGCAGAGCGCAGACATGAGGCCACCGGTGCTGTTGCCAGCTCTGGTGCTGGTGATGGGCACTAGGGTGTGTCACTAATCGCAATGCAAGGTGCTCCATCGATTTTATTGTGCTCCACTCATGTGGAAAGGGCGTGGCATTGTTAATTTCCCGCAAATTTTAACCCCCAGGCGGCGCCGAGCGAGAGAAGTTTGCCCTATCTCACAACATAGGCGATCTTAGCGCCCCTGGCGGCTGTTTGCGAAACTAACAGGCCGTTGACTGTATGGGCTTATCCCTGCTTTCTGTAAGCGCGTCTAGGGACAAATAATAGTATGGGTAGATTGCAGAGAGTGCAAGCTAATGACGAATACCTATAATGAATGCAATATATTGTCACAGGGGCCCAGGAACATTCTTCAAGTTGGGGTGCAAGCCCAAAATACCTGACATGACGCATATGAAATAGTAGCGTAGTCAGGGGGTCCCAGGAGGCACGTGCCATCTAGTCCCCCCCCCTATCGCATTCAGAGGACCCCTCGGGTCGGAGGGGCTCTGTGGCACCAGTTTACCGCTCAGGGTCTATGCTGGCCATATTTCGATTCAGAAAGAATAGGGCTCGTAACAGCACCTCGTGAGTCCAAAGAAGCCTCACTAAATTGTCCATGAGGGTTACACGCCGGCTTCTGAAGGCTACTGGCGGCCTCTGAGGGCCCTTTACCGGCCTCTTATGGCCGCTAGCGTGCCTCTGAGAGTCCTTGCCGGCCCAAGAGGGGCCATATCTAGGGCCTTACGCCAACCTGTAATCAGTAATGGCCTCACACCAATGTCTCAGACGGCCCCATTACGACGACTGTGAGACTGAGGGCCCTCACTGGTGCTTCTGAGAGCCCACCCGGCCATAAAGACCCCTGCGGTACCAACTGACCTCTGAGGGTCCACGCTGACTATATTTCAGCTGAGAAAGACCTCACAGGTCTCGTAAGAGCACCTCATGAGCCCCTAAGTAGCCACACTAAGATCTCCGTCAGGGTCTACGCCGGCTTCTGAGGATCCCGTAACGGAGACCGTGAGGGCACTCAGCAGGGCCTCTGAGGGTTCACAACCAGCACCTCTGAGAGACCCACACCAGTGGTTCTAAGGGCCCATAAGGACACCACTGAGGGTCCCCCAAGCCAGTGCCACACCATTTATGCAACCCTATATTGGTGGCTCTGAGGTACCCACACCTGCGCCTGTGAGGGTTCGGCAAAAGCATATCTGACGGCCACCTACCTGCAACTCTGAGGGCCCTACATCAGAGACTGAGGGCCGCACCGGCGTCTCAGAGTACCTTGTCGGTATCTAAGGACCCCACAGGGCTTCTGAAGATGCCGCCGGCCTCTGTGGGCCCCTTGCCGGTCTGAGGTCCCCCTCCCCGGTCGTTGAGGGCCCCCTGCCGACTTTTAAAGGGTTCGCACCAGCAGCTCTAAGGGCCACACACCCACATGTAACGGACCCACACCAGTGTCTCTGAGGGTCCACAACGGCGTCTGTATTCTGTGAGGACCCTCACCGGTGCTTATGAGGGATTCACACTAGCACCTCTGAGGGGCCACACGGGCGTATGTGAGGACCCCACACCAGTGCCTCTAAAGGCCCCTAATTGGAGGCTCTGAAGGCCCTGCATCGGTGATACTGAGGGTCCTACCAAAGGCACAACACAAGCCATTAGTCTCCTTCTGAGTCCCACACGCCGCCCTCCCACCATAGGCGGCGGAACGGGGAGGGCACCGGGGCACCGTGCCCCCTCTGATTTGGGCATTTTAACATTAGCCCTATGGGCGTTGCATGGAAAGAATGGGACCAAAAGTCGGCAGTGTCCCCCCCCCCCCTCCACTTAATTGAAGGTGTTCCGCCGCTACTGCCTCCCACCGGAGCGAGTAAACCTGTATCAATCAACGACTTTACCACCGTTGTACGTCATAATGTTCTCATCACGCCAAATCAAATACCATCCGGAACCAAAATGGTCCAGTATAAAATCTGACCTACCAAAGTTATGATCAAGTTCAGATAAAATCAAAGTGGGATGATAATAGCAGGTGTTCTTAAATCGATGCCGAGTCAGCAGAAACCATTCACTTCACATGCAAGAGAAATACCTTGTGCTGATGTTTATACAAAAACAGACATGTAGGTCCATAAAAGGGAGCAGAGATCCTTCATCGTTGCATCAATGTTGAGGGGGCGGCGCCCACTCGGCTCTCAAGTTGGAGGGGGGGGGGGCAAGCGCCCCCACTGCCCCCCCCCCCTGTTCCCCGGGGTCTATGCAGGGAACGACGCTACAAAAAAAAAAACATGAGACACCTAATAGCAGGCACTATAAACATGCGCTCGTACGTATCCCGTCAGACCAGGACGGGGATCGGGGGTAGTACTATGCAATATACATTAACACAGAACTATTTCGTGCTTTAAGATGCATAACATCACATTTTCACCAACATTCTGAGTGCCAGACAAGCCAACAGCAAGGCGTCATTTCGGTAAAATGCATTTAATGATCGTAAGCTCACAAAGCATAGCGGGCGTGTTAGTTCAAAACATTGCCGCTAGGGGCGCTGAGGTCGCTAATGCTGAGAGATAGGCCAAAGTGTCGGCGGTCGGCGCCGCATGGGTGTTAATATTTGGGGGAAATAAAAAATGTCACACGGTTTCTACGTGTCTGGGGCACGATAAAATCAGTGGAGCACCATGTTTTGCGAAAAAAGTGCCCAAAATGACACACCCTAATGGGCACCACGGCAGAATATCCAGCACTTCTCGAGGAGGACAAAAGGTCAGCGTGATGCAATCTCATCGCAGCCAAACTCGGTGGGATGTTTCACGTGTGAAGTTCCTATGTAGAGGTTATGATGATTATAGTTATAGTGAGCCGGTCGGTTGGCCGGCTGGCGGCGCGCTGGCCGCCGAGTTGGGTCTTGGTGTGCGCCGCGGGCGCTAGTCACGTGACCGTGACTGGCCCGAGGTCGGGCCGCTGATGCGGCCGGCAGTCTGGTCTGAGGCGGTGACCGGTGCGGACCGGTGCTTACGTGCTACTTACGTGATTACCTGCCGAGGCGTATAATATAAGTGAATACGTGACATCTTACACCTAGGCTGCTTGGTAATTTGCATTCCTTTTTTTCTTCTAATAACGAGCGTTTCAATTATTCTCCATTTATGAGCCGTTTTCGCGACGGACTTTCTGGCGAATGCACCTAATTTGACCAAATCTGTATCAAATGTCTTTTACACCCAATCTTACTTAATATGCGTAAATTATGAATCCATATCAGTGTTTTGGTCGATGATAATGTCTGATACTATGACGAAGAAGGCATATAAGGAGCTAGCGCAACCATAGCTAATAGCTACAAAGAAACGCACGGAATCTAATTTGATCAAATCTGCACCAAATCTGACCAAATGTGTACCAAAGGTGTACCAGATGGCCGTCGTGAAAGCGGCTACTATCGATGGGGTTTTCAACTGATCCGCTCTGTCTCTCTGCAGTTCGTTCCTTCTGTCCCTGCCAAACGTTCTGCACGCTGGGCCTGATGACGCCTGCAACTACCTGTTAAACTTCCGCAACTTCGACGGCCACATCAACAGGCTGGTCCTCAACTTCACCACTGACGACCACCACCCGCTGTTCTCGGTCGAGAAGAACTTTCTGCCTACCACTGAAGGTGGGTGTTACAGCGGTGGAGAGAGAGAGAGAGAGAGAGAGAGAGAGAGAGAGAGAGAGAGAGAGAGAGAGAGAGAGAGAGAGAGAGAGAGAGAGAGAGAGAGAGAGAGAGAGAGAGAGAGAGAGAGAGGAGAGAGAGTCCGGAAGAGGCCCTTGCGCCTAGTCGAGTCCTGTACACGGTTTATTGACGGTTAGTGTTGTTGTTTGCGTTTGTGATGTTGCCGTGGTTGTGTTGTGGGTGACAATGTTACTTTTCCCGTTGCTGCTTTTGTTGGGAGCCTAGTCATAAACGTGGCTATTTCTTGTTTATGATATTTATGATATTGTTGGTAATCGTAGAGTGTAATGGTTCCATCGCTCTCGCTTAACGTCACAATATTGCAGTTTTTTTAAGTTCTAAGTGCTTGTGCGAGGATCATTTTTTAACACTTAAGTTTGTATGCCCTCATCCTCGTAGCTTTAAAATGGATACATCTTACACAAAATAGAGCGAGGGCCAAACTGCCAGGAGACTCATCCTGCTCTCCTCTCCTCTCTATACCCTGCTGAGGTTGGAACGTGTAGCGTTCGCGGGCGGGTCGCAGACGGCAGACGCTCTATGCCGGCTATGCGGCTTCCCCACCAGAGCTAGACAAAAGACAGGCCCTCCCCAACATTCAGACCCGAAAGCTGTATAGCTCTGTTCGTTCCCGAATTATGAACCGATTTGTAAAAAGGCAAAATTTGACCTTTGGCGCGGTTGGCGCCGAGCACCGGCCCGGCACGGCTATGGCTTTATTTAACCCGTGCACCACTGGGGTATTTCTAAAACGCGCCCACTGGGGTGAGGGTGGGCTATTCATAGCCCCCTTCCAAACTCCGAAACTACTTGACAGATTGTCAAAAATCAAATGACGTCTAATATCCCTGGAAAAACTACCGAGCGAAACCTAATTTTATCGGCCTCGAGTTCACCGAAATCGTCGCGGGTCGGATAAATGTAAAAACTATCAATGTTTTGGCTCGTTCACAATTTGGCTCTGGCCACCGGTTCACAAGTCAGATCTGACTATATAAGAGTAACAATATGACACTATATAAGAGTACCTAATATTACACTATATATTACACTATATATTGTTACGGAGCGAGCGAATCGAGCGTAGTCTTTCCCATATAACGGAAAAATCTCAGTATGAGCGGCCCGGCCCGGCCCGGCCCGGCCTGTAACGCTTTTGCGAGGCTTATATCTCAGCAACCACTTGACCAATTTACATGCGGTATATTTTTGTAGGGTAGCTTCATTCCTTGTACATACCCAGTATTGGACTACTCCCGATGCATGTGGGTGACGCTTTATGCAAGTGCCACATGCAAAACGAAGAGGTGTCAGCTTTGTAACAATTGCAATATCTCGGTAACTACTGGGCCGATGGCGCTGAAAGTTGGCATGTAGGTAGGTATACCCACTAGACTGCAGGGGTGAAGAAATATGCCGAGTTGGGGGCTGCACGGGCGCAGCAAATCCCCCGTCGCCCTAGCGGTGACCTTGACCTCGGCCGTCTAGTGCGTCTCCAAAGCCAAGCCGGCACAGCCGGCGTGGAATTGGGAAGGTTTTTTCCTCCCGGCAAGCCGTCAGGCTATAGCCGGGGAGGGGGAAAGTTACTAGCTGGCAATTGGCCAGATCTTCCGTTTACGTTACGTTAATGCCGGCTATTTAATTCCGGCCCAAGAACTAAAACAAAGGCAAAAGACTACGTTAAACCGGCTCATGTGGCGTCTGGTGGGGAGCAAAACAAAGGGAAGGCCGAAAAGGTGCCAGATAGGCGAGACCGATAAATTTGGTTACTTACATAGAACTTGCTGCTGAGACTTGCTGCTGATTTGTGTGCTGTTGTTTGGTGTGTGTGCTGTTGTTGTGGGGTGAACTTTTACCAGGAAAAATCCTAACTAGAAAAAAACTTGGTGCCTATCCAAGAGGGCTAAAACCTGTGCGTTCAGCCAAAGTGGGAAGGCTCGTGCTACCCCAACTCGGCACAATTGTCCACCCCTGCTTGGCAGTGCCACAGTTGGGGTGCTGCTGCACGTGCGCACTCATGCAGGGGTCGATTTCAGATCTCGAGAACGGTTGAAGCGATTGCGCTTAGACTTGGTACATGGTTAGGGACCGGTTAGTAGTGTGCCGTGTATAAGTCAGTTAGGAGTTAGGACCCATTTTGCCGTGCGCACGTGCAGGGTGCCGCTTCCAGATCTCGAGAACGGCTAGGCCGATTGCGCTCAAATTTGACACATTGCTATACCTAGACCGGTTAGATGGGTGCCGTGCACAAGTCAGTTGGAGGTACCCCTCGCAATTTTGCACGTGCAAGGCTCACCCTCTCGTTCGCTCCGTTTGTCGCCCTATAAGCTGTTTTACTGGTATATTATACTATATAAGAGTAATATATTGTGTGCTTTGGTATGGGAGGGAAATTTTTACAGTTGTCACGCGATAGATGATATGTTGGGCTTAAAGTGGCAATTGTGACGAATTATTACTTTAAAGTGAGACGTGTTTTTGCACTTTTTCTAGCCTACGAACCGATTGAGAAAGAGAAGTGCTCGAAATATGTCGTTTTTGTATTGTATTTTTGCCATCACATTTTACTGTGAGGATAAGGTCAAATGACTCGTAGCGTAATTTCAATGATTTTCCTCATAACGCTATACTTAAACATACGCCTATAGTACTCATTCGAATCGTCTCGTCGCGTTCTTTCGTTTGCCGCCTGGCGTGTTTCGTTGCATCCATGATTTCTCAAGCTACCAGCTGGGGGGCGTTAACGCTCCTCCCCCACACCAAGTAGCGTGTGTCAAAATAACCCAGCAACTGCCGGTTGAAGTTGATAAACACCAAGACATCACCTTTGACATATAAGTTGTTGCTGCAGGTCTGCTCTTTCCGTATTTATCCAACTCCAAACATGACATTGCAATAACCTTTTGCAAGTCGTAGCTATTGTGACCTTTCAGAATGCCTGTTCTGAAATGTTTGGCTATGTTTGCATTCATCAATCAATCCAGTCTTGCAATAGCAACAACACTTTGCAATAGATATCCTATCGAGCCTGGCAAGATTGACCTCCAGAGTCCAGACATCAACAAGTTGAGGCTCGGCAGGGGAGCGGTAGCCATGCATAGGTCACCCATTACCTCAGGGAGATAGTCGATACAACCGCGAGCTCTCATGACAGCTGCACATACCAGTTACCTCTTATGCTTAAACTCAATACAGACTAGGGCAGGGTTGGTGTCAGATGTAATGTATCGCAAATAATTCACAGCGCTAACCCTGCTAATTTTTGTTAAGTAAGCACGGTAGGTAAGTACAACAGATATTAACCCTCGCCCGCACATGGGGGGGGGGGTGGTTGCCACCCCCCCCCCCCAGGTAGTCTTTCTGCTCTGCACTCAACATTTTTGGAGCTAGAAGGCTGATTTTTCGTATAGCTGCTCCTCTATCCTTCCTTGATGTCCACTGAAAATTTCAAGTTTCTGTGACCTTTGGTTTCGGAGATATGACCTTGTTTTTCAGGTCATGTCATGACCCAAATGGCCAATTCTCGACATCTTGCGTTGGCTATGGGCCTTGTGAGCTTTTGACACCTTGATTTCGGCCTTTTTTACCAGTCTTACCTCCCACCCATCATGGAACATGTTGTTCGACGATGTACAGATGTCAAGGTCAAGGTCAAGGTCAACCTAGGTCATCTAAGATAATTGCGTTTTAGGCAAGCGGAATTTACTTTTTGTGAAGTTTTTTGACTGCATTTTTGGTAAAAGCTTCTCAGATCATGATTTCATGTAATATGGACACATAAACAATCGGTGCACACATCAGTATACACACAGACACACACACACATACAAACACATATAATTGACCTTGACCTAACTTGACCTGAAATGACCTCAGCAGCAAAAACCTGGTCGGGTAGTGTGAGAAAGAGGTTCTAGCTGGCTTGGCACCAGAAAACGGCATCGTTATCGGTATATGATAAGCAGCGCACTTGATATCCAACGGTGACCCAAAACAGCAACATTTTTTAGTTTGACCTGACCTGGAAGGTCAATGACTGACCTGAGAAGGTAAAACTGGGTATCATTGGATTCGTCTCTTCCCAAAGAATCTTTTTGGTCTTTACCGCTAAGCTCTATCTCGAACAGGAACGAAATGGCGCGGGGGGGGTGGCAACCACCCCCCCCCCCCATGTGCGTTCTAGGATGGGAAAATGGCATGTGCGGGCGAGGGTTAAATATTTGAAAGAGTCTTTCGTCGTTAGCGACTTCACTGAGAGAAATTTTGTTGGTTGTTCATATGTCGAAAATATAGAACACCGCACACCACAGAAGCATGATGATGGCTTCTGGCCCTAAGTGATTGGGATGCCTTCTATATTGAGGATCGTAGTATAGAGGGTCACTATGTCTTCTTCCCTCCTCCTCCTCGATCACGGTCATCAATGTGACTACGGGCGTGCGTCGCTCTCCTCCCTCAGGACGAGCTCCCCCACGTATCGCAGCACTGTGTCGACCGCCGCCCCCTGGCCAGCCATTTGGAGGATGTGACGATACTCCCGAGCCTCCCAGCGGCTTTCCCCGATACTCCCGCAGTCTCAGATCAGGTTGGTAATATTTACAGATCATATATGCAATTTACATGGACGTAGGAATCTCACGAAAAGTGTGTTGGGGAAGGGGAGCAGCGAAACCTCAATGCCACTTTGTGGGAGCCACAATATCCCTATGATGATTTTTTTTTTTGCAGTTTTGTGCTCATCCCACCTTGTTGAACCATTTCCTGCTCTTAGTGTTGTATCGAAATCAAAAATAAAGATTCTTCTCTTCAAAATGGCTGAAAAGATGGGGCATGGCCCCGGCCCCCCTGCTCCTACGCCTACATGTACCCATTCCTTATGCGCGCTACATAGGGGATAGGTGAGGAAGCTCGAGAGATGCGGCTTGATGTTTAGTGCGGATATTGGGGAGTGTCATTGTTTACACTTCAGTGTGCAGTACTATTTACTAACCATATGTGTTTTGGATTGATCGATTAGCCACTGGTGATTAGTGATAAGTGAGTACAGCGCCTCGCTGATTGGCGATACAGTGTTCACTAGCAACAGTCGGAGGATATTGCCAGACTTCTGCCTGATTACAACGGGGTCGATTTTGATTCCCAAATTGATTCCGTTTTGGATAGGCTCGCAATAGGATTCGATTATCGTGGCCAACTATCAGCTAAAATCATAATTTAATCAGCTTCATTTGTTTTAGACATGTAATAGGATTCGGAATTAATCAAGATTTTATGCGATTTCACTCGGCTTTCTTTTCAGTTACTATCAACCTATAAGTTGTCGTTTGCGTCATTTTTAGATCAGTCGTAATTACTCGTATTCAGCATTGATGTAAATCATTTTTTTTTTCAAACTACAGGCCAACATTTTTATCAGTCGAATCAAAATCAGAATCAAACTTTTCTCTGTTATGGCCGACACCCACACGCGGAGATAAATGCTACAGTTTTTCTGTCTTTCAGGGAGCACTGCTCTCCTGTTCTCAATGATAACGCATGTCTTTTCTTTTGTTCCTCTTTTTCTCGCAGTTGACAGCAGCGACTGCGTCTCCGTTCCCGTGCCATTGAACATCTCAGACCACAAGGAGGCCAAGGTGTCTCTGAAACTCAACGCCCACGACGGTCTCTTCACAGCAGGGCCCGAAAAGGTGACGTCCCTGGCCAGAGGTCGTGCGAGTTGTGAGCCCACTAAAAGGGGAATTATTGGAAAATGGGGTTGTATAGACGCGGATTTCATGGGATGCTTTGTGAGCCAGGGTCCGGTTTATGTATAGATGAGTAAGGTTCTATAGAGCCTTTGCGCTTAAAGGGACCCTCCCACCTTAACATTAGTTTTGAGTTGAGATAGCCAAGTTTGCGGCCAGGCTCAGAAACCACCATTTATCCTGGTCGCAACCCCGGCAGCTTTATGGTGTTCAAGAAATTTCTCCCCTTTACTTGCAGGGTGGGACCAGCGTGGTCCCTATCTCTTAACCATCACGGGAATCTGATGATGTCATCAGGCTTTCGAACGTCCGTTATGTTTGACTAAAACGTTTTGTAGCACGCGGTGGTATATGCTGCTTTGCGCGCAACAAATGCCGCACTTTCAAATAAAGTCGCTAGGAACAGCGGAGATCCCAAAAAGTAAACAAAAGTAAAAGTATAATATCTTGAAAACCAGTGATTATTTTTCGATGAAATTTGGTAAATATTCGTTTTTGCCTTTCTGAACCGAGCGACATCACTTTCATGCCAATTCATTAACTTTTTTGAAGGTGGGAGGGTCCCTTTAATTAAGTGGCATTTATTGGAAAGGGTGGCCGGACAAATGGGTTCACATAAGCCGTTTTCACGACGGCCATCTGGTACACATTTGGTGCACATCTGGTGCAGATTAGATGCAGATTTGGTCAAATTATGTTCAGTGTGTCTCTTAGTAGCTTATCAGATAGGGTTGCACTTATTGCTTATACAGGGTGATCCAAAAAAATTGGAACCCCTAACTTAAAATGTCTATAAGTCAGAAAATTTCCACTTTGTTGATAAATTGCAAACACCATTAGAAAGAGCGTTCAATTCTCTATAAAACCAAGTTGATTGTACTTACTTATTATTATCAATATTGCCCTAGACATATGCCTATAAAATTTGTGTCACGAAACTCAGTGAAACGGTTTTGAACATACTATGCGCAAATCAGTGATTGACGGTTTGCTGTTCTGACCATGTCGCTTTTTGGAGGTTCATGAATAAAAATAGCTCATTCACGTGCTATTGTAAGGAAAGAAAAGACTTGCGGCCTGCTGGGACCAATTTCCCAGAGACTGCTGGCCCGCGGTCGGAGCTGTCCCCAAGCACTTGCAGGTCTGCGTGACGGCCCCCGGAGCTCGCGTTGAGCACATGCTGTGATGAACAGCGGAAGCTAGGACGCGTGTACATATCTGTTCTACTGTGTGCTTCTGTGTTAACTTTAATGAAATAAAATTGAATTTGGATGTGGAGTTATTCGCAGAAAGACAACAGATAGAGTGCTAACGGATTTCAGCGCATTGTTAACATTGGGCGATTTCGTTTCACTCAGTTTTCTGACGTTCATTCCAAAAGCTAATAGTGTGCCAATGCTTTACAACATACATTCACCAATTTGACGTGATTTTATAGAGGATTTAATGCTCTTTCTAATGGTGTTCGCAATTTGTCAATGAAATGAAGACTTTCGAACTTAGAGACATTTTAACCCATTAATGCCGCTTGGGTCATATATGACCCAAAAGCAAAATTTTAATGTTTTTTCTCAATGCAGGCAAGTGGCACTTTGAGGAACTTGTGCGTGTGTTTTGTTGGATTTGTGGGTTCATTGGCGAGCGTCTGAGCCGCATAAAACTTGTGTGAGCTCGTCCACTGACGTTTCTGGAGCCAAAGACGACGGGACTGCACAGCCGCCGGTCACTGGCAATGGCGCGCCGCCCAAAAAAGTAATATTATATTATGTTTGCACTTTACAATCTGTTGAATGATCGTCCACCTGGCATTTAAATTTGTCTGAAAAAGGCATGATGTATAATTTTGCCCTTCTTGTCGCCATCGGATAACTTTTTTCCTCGAAAAATATCTTTGGGTCATAAATGACCCAGCCGGCAATAGTGTTGTCAATTTTATCGTATGTTGAATACAAGGGAAGCAACTGATGATTATACGATTATTTATTTCAGGGTGTTGTGATCAGATCACAGTGGCGGATCCAAAGGAGAGGGGTCATATGGGTCACTCATGACCTCCCTTGGGGCCCGGGGGCAACACCGACCTATTAGGGGCACCACAGGCCTGACAGGGGCACCACAGGCCTAGTGTTGCGTTGTTGGGATAGCATGAGTCGACCGGTCGTGCGGGGCCGTGACGCAGGGCGGGCCGACGACTCGGCCGGCCGAGAGGCACCACGGGCCTGTCAGAGGTACCACAGGCTTGTTAGGGGCACCACAGGCCTGCAGGAGCACCGGCCTAGCAAGAGCACCACAGGTCTGCCAGGGGGCACCACAGACCTGCCAGGGGCACCAGAGGCCTGCCAGGGGCACCATCGACCTCACAGGGGCACCACCAGCCTCGCACGGGCACCTTGGGCCTGTAAAGGGCTCCACGGGCCTGTCGGGAGCACTTCAGGCTTGCCAAGGGCACCACAGTCCTGCCAGGACCCAGGGGCACCAGCGGCCTAGCACGAGCACCACAGGCCCGCCAGAGGCACCACAGGCCTGTCAGGGGCACCGCAGGCCAAGCAATGGCACCGCAGGCCTGTCAGGGACTCCACAAGCCTGTCAGGGGCACCCCAGGCTAGTCAGGTCCCAGGGGCACCACAGTCCTTCCAGGGACACTACAGGCCTGTCAGGCCTATGGAGCACCAGAGGCCTAACAAGGGCACACAGGCCTGCCAGCGGCACCAACGGCCTCGCCAATGAGACGTTGCAAAGCATTGCAATGCAGTGCCTCTTAATATTGTTTGGCTGACACCGCTATACAGTATACACAATAAGGTATCTAGCTAAAGTGGTTTTCGTGATAACTCCTTATTTGTGACTATACTAATGCCGGTTGGGTCATTTATGACCCATGCTTATAACTTGAGAACCGATGGAACAATTTTTTTTAAGCTTGCACAGTTTTCTTACTGGGACTAGTGTGGCTAACATTTGTTGAGGACAACTTAAGAATCAAAAAATAAAAATTCCGGCATTAATGGGTTAAGTTAGGGGTTCCAAATTTTTTGGATCACCCTGTATATGCCTACTTTGTCATATTATCAGAGAGCACCATCGATTAAAACACCGAAATGAGTTCATAAAATGAAGATATTTGCTGTAAAAGAGATTAGGTGCAGATTTGGTCAAATTGGGTGCATTCGCCGGATAGCCCGTCGTGAAAACGGCTATAGCCAACCTTACACACAACAGCCTGATTGCTGATGTTCCCTGCCCAGCCCGATGTCTAGCCGAGCGTTGGGTCACCGGTCGTATGTGTCCAGTGGTTGGGTACCGGTGAAGGGGGGGGGGGGACCTGGCGATGTCCGTGGGTGGGTGCCGGGATGGGGAGGGGGTGACGGGTGCGTGGGTGGACGCAGCGCCGATGGGTCTGGTTAGGGCCAGCCGACAGCGCCTTTGCCGCTGGTCTGGCGTGTTGGAAGGCTCGGAGCGCCATGTAATTGATACTTTGGGGTATAACATCAGTTTGTTAGCCTGTTAACAATGTTAAGAATGTCAAATGATGTTCGTGCTGGTAATAAATTGAAAAAAAAAATAAAAATAAAATAAAAAAAACTTACACACAACAGCAACTGTACCGAAAGTGTCCCTTCGAGGACGTAGCAGTGACACTAATCATCGAGCTCTTTTTTATGAACTGGGCCTATGTAGATTATGACTCCTTAGCTGATATCATCTGGTTATATTGTCTGACTATTGACCGAACCATTTGACCTCTGACCACTGACCGATATCAGTTGCCGTCTGACCCCTTGCTGACCCCTCCGACCCCTGACCGTTTGACGTCTCAAAAAGCTCCAGTTGACACCATCTCCTGCGAACAGATTAAGATACTTCGGGGCACGCCTCCTATTAAGCTGACCAATCACGACAAGCCACAGTACCGGCCTGGAGACCACGCCCACTTTCAGCTGCTGCTGCTCGACTGGAGGCTCCGCCCACTCGGCGGACTCGGCCGCTCACAAACGGTAACCATGGCAGCCGCTGGAAACAAAATGGCGCGTTCACTATAATGGCATTGAATTTAAGGGAGTCTGGTTTGAGATATGACACATTTTTAGAAATGTTATTAATTATTATGTCAGTCATTTATTTAGTAGTTTCATAATAATGGTGACAGTTGTAGATAACTGGGAAATCGATACCAAACCACTGGAAAATCCGACACCAGCCGAGTTGATTCAGCTCGGTAGCTTAATGCGGACTTAAATTCAATAAACGGGTCAACTTTGTGTAACTAAGCCACCCTCAGGAAAGCCATCATCGCTGACTTTCGTTATATATATATCGCCAGATTAACCCTCGCCCTGGCAGGGCATTTTTCATAACACGGCCTGGCAGGGGGGGGGGTCGATGCGACCCCCCCCCTCGCGATTGGCTCCTATGGCACCTAGAAACACCAAATTTGGCAGGTAGGTGGGCCCCCTGGAGTTCTCGCCCCTGTGCAAATTTGGTTGCTCTAGGTCAATATTTAGGGGGGTTTTGGGGGGTATAAATGTAAAAATTTCGCTAAAAACAGGTCAAAAGTTTTTCGCTTATAACTTTTGATCTAATTAAGATAGAGCAAAAAGAAAAGCACCAGTGAACTCAGCACGTCAAGGCGCGTCGAATGATATACTTGTTAGCCTGCTCACGTGTACTTAAAGTTTTTCTTAAATTTTAAGTAAACTTAAATTAATAAATTAAGTTCAAGTTAACCAAATTGCGTCATATCGTATATCATTCGATTCGGCTGATCACCAGGAACACAATGATACCATTTTTTAAGCTCTAGCGTCATTATGTGCCAAGTTATTGGCAAAAACGTCATTTGACCTCAGTTGACCTCATTTGACCTGACCCATGGATAAGTACACCAAACAAAGAAGCACCAAGTGACCTGCTGTTAAGTACTGTGGTTTCAAAGCACAAAAATGATAGAACGGAGCGGATATCTCCAGTATTTTCCGAATTTAGTATTTTCCCATAGGCTTAACATTACGACGTAATGACCTCTAACTGACCTCAGGTCAGTGACCTCAAAAAACCCGAACTATATGTTATACAACTCGGTGAACTTAGCACATCCTGAAAGTTTGAAGGAAATCAGTGAAAAACTGTGAGTTGGACAGGTGCAAAAAGAAAATTGAAATTTGACCATGACCTTGTACCGGTTTTTCTGACCTGGTGACCTGACCCAAGGTCACCCGGACCTGAAATTTTCAGGTCATATGTAAAAAGGTTGCCCCATAGGCTGTGCCAAATTTGGCGGCGCTGCGCGCCGCCGTTTTTACGCTATCTTCGAAAAACCTTAGGGGGGGGGGTCGCATCGACCCCCCCCCCCTGCCAGGGCGAGGGTTAAAGAGGCATGGGTGACAAATCCCTATGGAGATCGGGTGGCTCAATGGAGAGACACGCCCGTCAAATTAGGAGTGGCTTCTTTCGACTTTCACATTGCAGAAGAACTTGTGCCGGTAAGATACCTCCAGATACTTTACCTGACGCATTTCTGTCAATGTGTGTGCTTTGTGTGCACTGTGCTGACTTGTCAAATAACGGCAGGGACTAAGCCTGCTAACAAGTCTCTTGGTTGCATTCGCTAGTTATTTCACATTTCAGCCCTTCTTTGCATATCGATAATCTGAAATGATGTCCTTTTCAGTTTCGGGATGGCCAAGAACCATCCACAGTTACAAAAGATGGATACGTGGTGAGTCGTAGCGGATGGCTACTTTACTGTGCGCATGTGTAGAAGCGACATCCAAAGACCTCTTACAATGGCAGTTCAGGTTGAGGCAACTATATGCAACGGTGTATCTAATTGTATTTCAGTTGTGACAAGTATAATAACACGGAACAAAAATGATAGACGAACGCGTTTCGGCTAAATCACCGTCATCAGCGTCTAAAAAGGAGAGCAAGAGTCTGCTTTAACCCTTGCTCTTGCTCTCCTTTTTAGACGCTGATGACGGTGATTTAGCCGAAACGCGTTCGTCTATCATTTTTGTTCGGTGTATCTAATGCAACAAGACAGGTTAGGAAAGGACAATCAAAACGGCGCATCCTATTCTATGCTAGAAGCTTGATGCTCGTAGTTGCTTCGTTCTCAAGATCTCAGGGGGGGGGGAGGGCGGTTATCCGCCCCCCCCCCGTCGGTTCTAAGTTGGCGCAGACCCCCGTCGGTGCGCGGGTTAAAGCTGACCAACAGCAAAACAGACCTCAAGGCAGTGAAGGTTGATCATATATGAAGTCATGTATGGTATATGGGGCCATTCCGACGAGTTTTAGTGAAAAAAAAAACAGGGAGTTGATTTTCCCCCATTGACTTATAATGGGGAGGTCGAGAAATTGACCTGAACTTAGGTCATCGAGATCAAAATTCCTAGATATACAGATTGTAGCTACTAATCACCTAATAACATCCTGCGACTTTCAAAGGTATCAGTCATCTACTGTAGCTCTGACACTGTGGCAAAGTTGCAAAAAGTGACTTGAGGCTGGGTCATTCAAAGTGACTTGGTGACCTGCCCTTAGAAGCTAGGAGGTTCAATCTTGCACACCATGTGTAAAATCTATTAGAAAATAGTCATGCCAAATTTTGCTTCTGCGCTATTTACGAAAACCCTCAGGGGGGGGGGGGGGTAACCGCCCCATCGTCGGTGCGCGGGTCAACACAATATTGACATGTATTATACGATTCCTCCAATATCCATTGTCATTAAAATAGCATAAGCCAGGAACCATGGTCTGACAGTACCGTGCCATTTTGCATATCCATAGAGGGAAGACTGGAAGATGCACTACAAAACTGATGATTTCTACCACTGGGAAGAGTTCCATGTGGGGGACGTGTCGCCGCTAGCCAAGTTCGACGTTGATATCACGGCCCCAGAGAAGATTACCAATGATGAGGATACTATATCTGTGACCGTCTGTGTCACGTGAGTTGATTCGCCCAAGTGCCACCAGAGAATGACTAGATAGTGACCCCATGGCCGCGTAATTAGCACATAAAAGCACAACTTTGCATTATTGTGATCAGATGGTATCACTTCGGGAGCTAATCTACCGATATGCGCATTCCCCAATGTTTTAACCCTCGCTGGACCTATTGGTTTTCAACATACGCGCCGGCCGAGGAGGGGGGGGGGGGCGGGTACGACCCCCCTCGCCGTTTCGCCCCTGGTGGAGCTAGCGCGTCACGGAAAAACGAGCGTGTGCGCCGCTACGAGACGCAGAGATTGGTACCCGATTTTAATGTCCTGGGTCAACTGGTGACCTCTGAGGTCAGGTCAAGTGCCCCAAGGTACGATTCAGTTTTTGGTGAATAACTTCGCAAAAATGGCCGCAGAGCCGCGATTTTGGCAGCATCGTGTTCGCCTCACTCAGGCGCGTCGAATGATATACTTTTTGTTTGGGTCAGGTCAACTTAGGGTGTTGACCTCAGGTCACGGTCAGGTCAGCGCCCCCAGGTTACGAAGCTGGTCGAAAGAGGTCATGTCGCAAATCATTCGATTCGGAAGGTCTTCCTGAGTCCATTGGTGGGATTCCCAACTCGTTAGCTCAATTTGATCGGGAGTTATTGACGAAAAACTAATATAACCTTGATGACGTCATAAATGACGTCACGCAAGGTCAACATTGCAAAAGTTACGCATCTGACCTTGCAAGGAGTGCATAAAATCACGATTCTGTGTGCTTGAGAGAGTTGGAGATCGTTTCCGGCGCCAGAATAGCAGTTTTTTCTTCCCCATTGATTTATAATGGTGAGGTCACGAAAATGACCTGACCTTACATGACCTTCAGGAAAAATCCGAGATATACAAGTTGTGAGACTCGTAATGGATACTAGATACTGCAAGTTTCATTTCCCTGTGACAGCTTCTCTGGCAGTGAGGGCGTTGCGAAGTTGCGACATCAGAAGACCGTGCAGAGGTTCACTTAGGACGTCATAGGTCAGTGAACTGACCTGACCCGAAAATGCGGTTGGTTTCAAAAGATCCGACTTGAATCAAAGGTCAGGTATGCCAAGTTTCAGCTCTCTATCGCCAGCGTGTTCGGAGCTATCTTGAAAAGACCCTTTGGGGGGAGGGGCGGCACCCGCCCCCCCTCGGCCGGCGAGGGTTAAAAAAACTAGCGCTAAAAGCGTTGAAAAAAAATTCGACGTTTCACCAGTGCAAGGTTTTAAGTACACGCATGAGAGTCCAGGCCAGTGACCTGAGTTGAATGGAAAGGAAAACAGGATTTACCCAAGGGTCCACGAAAGGATTCGAAGGCATTGCAAGACCTATTAGAGCTTTTTTCTAATACACTTTGCGCAAAAACTAAAGAAATCGGTAGGATATGCCTCAGCCTCTTCTGGATCGAGAGCGCAGCTTACGATCATTGCTCAGTGCATTTCTGTATTGCGCCTACTAATCGGCTATGTCATGAACACGACGTTTTCATCAGGCTTTCACGACGTTTGAAACCGGTTAGATTTATTAAAATATGCTGCTCTGGTCCTCAATATACGTCTTTTTGTTACGACGTTTTCACCTTTTTCAGTTATAAATCTGGCACGCCCTTAGTGGAAGCCTCGGTGGATGCTGGTCTTAAGGCAGCAATGGGAATAGACGAAAACTCTTCCCGCATGGCTCATGCACTTGTAAGTTTCCCCAAAAGGCCTTAACTAGTGATGTAGGGGAAGTTGGGGGAACGCCGAATACTTTTTTCTGACGCCCGTAGCACGCAAGGTAGACAACATAAGCTATTCTTGTTGGCGTCATTCGAGAGGCCAGTCTTTTGCCTTTCAAACATACCAGGCGCATTTGATGAATTCGCATACCGTTAAGCGCACAAACTAAAAATATCAAAGAAGTGACTTTTTCGGCGTTGCCCCGGACTGCGGGGAAAGCCGAAAATGGGAGAAATGATCTATGGGAATGCCGAAATTGAGGTTTTGCTATTTTATCTCAAATTTTATCCAGAATTCGTCAAAGCTGACACGCGTTTTAAGAGCTTGAGGACGCTTGGTGCACACTGGAAGTTATAATTGTGTGATATAATAAGAAAAGGCCAGGTAAATCATTCCTTATGGTAACAGGCCGTTGTGTCGGTTAAAAGTGTAATTTGTGTGACTAAAAATACGCGTTGCTATTCTACAGCGGTAAAGTTCACGTAGCGTACTTTAACGCGCGTAATTGCACGTTTTCGGCATTACCCCAGCCAGCCATACTTTCATTTGCAGGCCCATAACTTTTCAACGTGCTGTATAAATTTCAAATAGGCAGCACACTTATGCAAAGACGTGCTGAAGATTACTTGACCGAATTGGCCAGACAAACGGTAGCATAATGAGTAGGAAATGCAGCTTCGAAGACGCATGTAGTGCAAAGGAAACGTACCTTGAAAACGCTCTTGGCGCCCTCACAGCCGAAGTATTCCGAATGACGACTGGTAACAAACATGCGATAATTGGTAGTCACTTAAGCTTCAGAGCATCACTGACAGGTGGCATCCATGTCGTACGGTTTTCGAAATATCTCGAATTTCGGCTTTGCCCCAGCTCCGGCATTGCCCCGACTTCCCCTACAGCTGCAGATTCACAGTGGTTTATTCTTTATGATGACTTTCACCTACCCTGGCTGACTTTTGTTTTAGTCGTGTTCTGTCATTGAATGCTTAAGGTTCGGTCATAAATAGTTAGAATCAGCAATATTGTTTCAAGATAGCTTTTTGTATAAAATCGACCTCCACATTCATTTCACCATCTCCGTATCATTTTCAGACTGATTCGAGGGGGTGTGCAGTTCTGGACATGATCATCCGATTGGAGGTATTTATACCCTGTTTTTCTTATTGGTGATTTTTACTTGCAGGTTAGCCAACTGAGCGTTTATAGAACATTTAACCGATAGGTGTGAACTGTCCGATAATTTGGAAAAAACTGCCATGAATAGGGGAGATTTTCTTTTTTCGCCAGGTATAAAATGGCATAAATACCAGTATAACGCCTTTTGGGGCGACTAACGGAGTGAGCGAGAGGGTGAGCCTTGCACGTGCGAAATTTCGAGGGGGTACCTCCAGCTGACTTGTGCACGGCACCCTACTAACCGGTCTGTAGCGATGTGCCAAGTTTGAGCACAATCGGCCCAGCCGTTCTCGAGATCTGGAAGCGGCACCCTGCACGTGCGCACGTGCAAGATGGGTCCCAACTGACTTTTGCACGGCACCCTACTAACCGGTCCCTAACCATGTACCAAATTTGAGCGCCATCGGTCCAGCCGTTCTCGAGATCTGGAAACGACCCCTGCACGTGCGCACGTGCAGCAGCACCCCAACTCTGGCACATGGATATGCAGTGCCTAGTGGGTGCCTAACTACATGCCAACTTTCAGCGCAATCGGCCAAGTAGTTACCGAGATATTGCAACAATTACAAAAGTGACACCTCTTCGTTTTGCACGTGGCACGTGCATAAGGGGTCACCCACATGCATCGGGAATAGTCCAATACTTGGTAGAAGGAATGAAGCTAACCCACAAAAATTACCGCATGTAAATCGGTCAAGTGGTTGCTGAGATATAAGCTTCGCAAAAGCGTGACCACGGCCGGCCGGCCGCTCATACTCAGAAATTTCCGTTATTCTACTAGGGTTGACTATTAAGTAATGGAAGTGCCTCTAGCAATTAAAAGCTTTTGCACGTGCACACATTTTTTTGGTGTCATCACGTGCGCCGATCTTTTTTCTATCCAATAGTGAAGACCAGATGTCTTTAGCTACATTTTACTCTGAGCTATCGACGTTTTTCCAAGAGACCACCCAAACCTGCGGCGCACGACAAAAAAGGAACCTGGCAATGGCCAAAATCGTGCGCCAGGGCGAGATCACCAGGGCTCAGTGGCCAAGTGTTATGGCTACACGAATAAAATAATGTAAGTTGCTATATTTTCATAAAAACAATACATATAACACAATAAATAACAGCACCACTACTCCACATAATCGCCTCCTAGCATCACACACCGGTCCAGCCTCTTGACCCAGTCCTGGAACGCCGCCAGGAGGCCATCTTCGCTGATCTGCGCATGCACGCGGCACACCGCCCGTCGCACCTGTTGCCCGGCGCACCTGATGCCGTCGCTCCATACACTTTTAAAAGAAATTTCCTGATCTCAGCAGGCATTTTCCCTACCACAAACTGAGATTTAATGAGCTCGCGCTGGCGCGCGATTTTGGCCATTGCCAGGCTCTTTTTTTGTCGTGCGCCGCAGGTTTGGGTGGTCTCTTGGGAAAACGTCGATAGCTCAGAGCAAAATGTAGCTAAAGACACCTGGTCCTCACCATTGGATAGAAAAAACATCGGCGCACGTGATGGCATCAAAATAATGTGTGCACGTGCAAAAACTTTTAATTGCTAAAGGCACTTCCATTACTTAATAGTCAACCCTAGACGTAAGACTCCGCTCGCTTCGCTCGCTCCGTAATTATTGCTATAAACCTGCTCGCTTTAGAGCTTAAACTTTGAAGAATATCGATTCATTCATTTATTCATTCATTCATCTTCTACTTCAGATATGTGCCATTCATTCCGAACAGTTCCCTAAAACTAAAGCTTTGTTTGCCACATTGGTACGTACGTTGCCCTGCGAAAAAGGATTTTCCTAAATATTTGTATTGAAATACCGCCAGGTCTTGTCTTCACAACGGAAACATGTCCAATTCCTAAATGTGTTCTAAGCCCAGGCGTGTTCAATGTCTAAATATCTTCACTGCCTCGGTATGTCCAACTTGTCAATGCCTTTGTTGTCCCGTTTAAGGCTGTGGACAGCAGTATGTCGAATTCCTTAAATGGTCTTTGCCCCGCTCTCTCCCATTATTTAATGGATGGGGGACCCATCCCATTCTTCACCTTCCGTCAGAGTGTCGTGTGAAATATCAATGCCTCCAAGTTTCAAACGCTTCACTTCTCGCAGCCCCTCTTGCTCCGATAATGGCGGGTGAAATCCCGTCGTCACAGTCCCCCTGCACTGACACCCGGTTGTTCGGTGTACCTTCCTTCATCCACAGAGGGACATCAGGCCGATGTTCATAAACATTCTGATTAACGTCACCGACTCGACGTCACTGATCAAGGAAGAGCGCAGTGTCAGCGTCAGGACTACAAACATGCTAGTGGATGTGGAACGAATCGTCAAGTTCGACACGATTCCGGCCAACCTCAGTCGCACACTAGTGGTGAGTGACAGACGCGGAGAAGTACGGCCCTCCAGGTATGGTTGGTTGCTAACATCACAATAATAAATCTGTATTGATGAATTCATCTAATGGCTGTTGAAAACCATTGCCGAAGTGTTGGTATGAGCCACCTTCTCATTTCTATCGAGTCATTTTACTGGACTGGCTCTGTCATTCAAAATTATTGTAGGGGAAGTTGGGGGAACGCCGAATACTTTTTTCTGACGCCCGTAGCACGCTAGGTAGACAACATAAGCTATTCTTGTTGGCGTCATTCGAGAGGCCAGTCTTTTGTCTTTCAAACATACCAGGCGCATTTGATGAATTCGCATACCGTTAAGCGCAAAAACTAAACATATCAAAGAACTGACTTTTTCGGCGTTGCCCCGGACTGCGGGGAAAGCCGAAAATGGGATAAATGATCTACGAGGAATGCCGACATTGATGTTTTGCCAATTTATCTCAAACTTTATCCAAAATTCATCAAAGCTGACACGCGTTTTAAGAGCTTGAGGACGCTTGGTGCACACTGGAAGTTATAATTGTGTGATATAATAAGAAAATGCCAGGTAAATCATTCCTTATAGGTAACAGGCCGTTGTGCCGGCTGAAAGTGTAATTTGTTTGACTAAAAATACGCGTTGCTATTCTACAGCAGTAAAGTCCACGTAGCGTGCTTTAACGTGCGTAATTGCACGTTTTCGGCATTACCCCAGCCAGCCATACTTTCATTTGCAGGCCCATAACTTTTAAACGTGCTGTATAAATTTCAAATAGGCAGCACACTTATGCAAAGACATGCTGAGGATTACTTGACCGAATTGGCCAGACAAACGGTAGCATAATGAGTAAGAAATGCAGCTTCAAAGGCGCATGTAGTACAAGGGAAACGTACCTTGAAAACGCTTTTGGCGCCCTCACAGCCGAAGTATTCCAAATGACGACTCGTAACAAACATGCGATAATTGCTGAGTCACTTAAGCTTCAGAGCATCACTGAGACGTGGCATCCATGTCGTACGGTTTTAGAAATATCTCGAATTTCGGCTTTGCCCCAACTCCGGCATTGCCCCAACTTCCCCTACCAAAAACACATCGGCTAGCCAACCACTCTTTTGCTGGAGGGCCGTACATACACAAACACGGCAAAGAAGTAAACTTGAGACGAATCTCAGACTGCAGTTACAAAGACACTGAGACTACACAAACTCGGCAAAGAAAGAGACTAGAAGAATCACAGACTGCAGTTACACATGCACAAACTACACACAGATACAGATTATCCACTACACAAACTCGGCAAAGAACTAGACTTCGGACGAGTCACAGACTGCAGTCGCACAAACGTAGACTACACAAACTAGAGCCTTCATTCACATTATCCCTTGACAGAGACTACTTATTACATAGGCAGACACTCCACAAATTCATGACTATATTCGTTAAGGCCTGGCTACACTATGCGTTTTCTGCGTGCTTTTTTGTGGGTTTGCGTGTTTTGCGTAATATCGTTCTAGAAAAAACAACGATACTAGGGCCCAATCTTACCAATGCCGTGAATAGGATTTGGCAGCACTGACCGGCGTTAACGGCACTGATATAAATGATATCCTTTTTATTTACATCCCGCTAATCTTGTCCAATAATTTTGATAGGGTGGATGATTATGAATGTTGCCTGAACGAATGAATAAGTGAATGTGGAATAGCTCTGAATGTTACCAAATGCCGTGAATGCGCATTCAGGCATTTGGTAAGATTGGGCCTAGGTACGTTTTTGTGATGTTTTTTCCTTTTATGTTAATATAGTAGTTATTTTCAATTTTGTATATAAATAATGTAAAAGTGATATTATTTATAACTTTTTCTAGAACGATATTACGCAAAAAACGCAAACCCCACAAAAACCGCACGCAGAAAACGCATAGTGTAGCGAGGCCTTTAGCTAATTTGTGAGTAAAGTTGATAATTTATTTGTGTGCAATGTGCAAATTATATATGGCATTGCAATTTATTTAGGTACTTCATCCTTTATTTTAGTTATAAGAAAAATGTTACCCTATTTACCAGTATTTATAAACGCACAAAGGGGGGGGGGGGGTTGCCATCCCCCCGCCATTTCGTTCCTGTTGGAGATAGAGCTTCGCGGTTAGGACCAAAAAGATTATTTGGGAAGAGATGAATCTAATGATACCCAGTTTTACATTCTCCGGTCATTGGCCTACCAGGTCAGGTCAAACTAAAAATGTTGCTGTTTTGGATCACCGTTGGATATCAAGTGCGCTGCTCTTCATAAGCCGATGACGATGCATAATTGTGGTGCCAAGCCAGCTAGAACCTCTTCGTCACACTATCCGACCAGGTTTTTGCTGCTGAGATCATTTCAGGTCAAGTTAGGTCAAGGTCAATGTGTTTGTATGTCTCTGTGTGTGTGTGTCTGTGAGTATACTGATGTGAGCACCGATTGTTTATGTGTCCAATTACATGAGATCATGAAATAAGAGGCTTTTATAAAAAAAGCAGTCAAAGAAACCTCACGAAAACCAAATTCAGCTGCCTAAACCGTAATGTTTTTAGATGACCTAGGTTGACCTTGACCCTGACCTGACATCTGTACATCGTCGAACAACATGTTCCATGATAGGTGGCCGTGGGAGGTAAGACTGGCAAAAAAAGCCAAAATCCAGGTGTTAAAAGCTCACAAGACCCATAGCCAACGCAAGATATTGGATATTTGTCATTTAAGTCATGACATGACCTGAAGAACAAGGTCATATCTCCGAAACCAAAAACCACAGAGACTTGAAATTTCCAGTGGACATCAAGAAAGGATAGAGCAGCTATACGAAAAATCAGGCTTCTAGCTCTAAAATGTTGAGCGCAGAGCAGGAAAACTACCTGGTGGCACCCCCCATGTGCGGGCGAGGCTTAAAGGTATGTGCCAGCTTTCCTGGACCGTATGGAGTTAATGGCCCAGATAAGGAACCGGATTTTTAGAACTTATCCATACCTTCAAAACTCATGGAAACGTCTTAAATTCTTCAAATTTTGAGTACCCCAGTGCGAAATTCGCCCCGACGGGTTGTCGGTCGTACCCCAACCACATTTCACACCACTATGAACAATAAATGCACACACTGAAATCGCTATTACCGATATGCTCATCCAATCAAGTTTCGATAAACCCGTTCATCATCATCTCCTGCGGTTTCGAACACGCCTGTTAGGTGGTGCGGTAGACCACGCCCAAAGCCAGGGCCCCGTAACGTGAGGTAGCCGAGTCAGGGCACTGGGCAGCGTGCGCTGACCCAAAGCCGGAGCCGCGCGTCCTCCCGGTGTCATGTGATAGCCCGGGGCTGCCCGCGGGGATGCGGTAGACCGCGCCCAAAGCTGCGGCCCCGGCTTGGGTCAGCGCACGCTGGCCCGACTCGGCTGCCTCACGTTACCGGGGCCCTGGCTTTGGGCGCGGCTTCTGCTCATACTTTGTGGTGCGGTGGTGGTGCGTCGGGCTGCGCGCTCTGACTTCGGCCAAGAAAAAATGCGTCAGCTGATCATTGTCATTTCTGCCACTTGCGTGTGGTGAAATGGGGTCATAACTTATGAGACGGCTTTTTCATATCAATTATTTTACATAAAATCATATTTCAAACCATAAATAATGTTCGACAGCCAAATAAAAGAAACAATACCAATACGGGCTTACAGTTTAAGGCTCGACATTGTGTTGTCTACGATTAGACAGCTGATAACTCATTCCCGTACGTCGTATGGTCGTAACACTATAATGACCTTTGCTTATTGTCACAAGTGCGCCGCATTCGCGATTGTTGCCGACGCCTGTTTGCAGGTGAGCCCACTACAGTTGTTATATATATCTAAAAACCGATAAACTTTTAGGCGAAAAAGGCACTATTCCAGGCCCATTTTTGATTTTTTTTGCGATATTAGGTAAAAACAGAAGCTTCTTATCCTAGGAAAAATAAAATGGGAAATCTTTCAAAGGTGGCACACTACCTTTAAGCCAGGCATTCTATAGAATACCTACCTAAGTAGTCAGGGATTCTATAGAATATGCGCCTGGTCGGTCAGACTTCTATAGAATGCCTGACCTATATATATATATATATTAGGGTGGTCCTTATTTTCGAAAATCGTATTTGGATACCTTGCGCCCCTTCAATCGGTGCCGTTTAACGAAAAAACATGTCTGTCAAAATTTCAGATCCCTACTTCATTATTTACTGGTAGCTCAACGCTCGTTCGTTCGTCAATGTTCGCTCTATGTCCGTTTCGTCGATCAATGCTCGTTCCCTCTTCCTCAGGTGTAACGGTTGTCTACGTCGCAAACTTCTGGGTACATGGTGTCCCCCAGTGATTAACTCTTTGGAGCGTTCCCAGTAGCGGCGGAATACCTTCAATTAGGGGGGGAGGGGGCACTGCCGACTTTTGGTCCTATTCTTTCCATGCAACGCCCATAGGGCTAATGTTAAAATGACAAAATTAAGGGGGGCACGGTGCTCCGGTGCCCCCCCCCGTTCCACCGCCTATGCAAGCTCCCATCCCGCGGCCAATCTCTCGCCTACATCCTCCACCGCCACCAAATCCTCAAGGAAACGGTCCGGGAAGCGGCCAACCGTACGTTAGAGAAGGTAGAGGAGTTCTGGGCCAGGGCCAGGAATCCCACCCAGCACAAAGGGAGAGCGGTCAAGAAGGTGGCTCTCTTCGACGAGTGGAAACGCCTAAAAAAGAACAAGAACAGGACTTCCGCCACCCAAACAGGCAACGAGGACGCATTCAAGAAACGTCTGGAAAACATCTTTGATATCGCCCACGGTGACGCAATGTCCTTGATAACCATCCCGGAAGATCGCGCCTTCCTTCTCGCCCAACGTGAGCCAGGGAGACGGGATAGAATGACAGAGGCAGGCATGGCGCTCCATTCCCAAGAAAAGAGGAAGAGGAGGAGGGATGACGCCGAAGAGAGGAGGAGGAGCAAGGCGTCGCGTCGGAGGAGGCGCGGGCGGCAGCCGACCAAGTGGAGCTGGAAAGCATAACCTCGAGTAGCTCCGAATCGTCCCCACTTCGCGGAGCCGTGAGGCCTGGCCCCAGCATGGGTACAGCCACTCTGTCATCCAGAAAGCGTGGTCGAACCACGGTCATCACGCCGCAACTTTTCGCTAACGTCTAACGTCTAACGTGTGTGTGTGTGTGAGGGGGGTCGGTTGGACCCCTCTGCCGTTTGGCTCCAGATCGCGCTAGAGCTTTGCGAAAAAAACGAGCGTGTTTCCCGTAACGAGAGGAAGCCGATGATATCCAATTTAAGGTCCTAGGTCATTGGTTGACCTTCCAGGTCAGGTCAATGACCCAATGGTCAGGAAAATCGGGACCTGCAAGAGCTTCGTACAGTGAAGCTGTTAAGTTTTTGGGGGTGCTGATCACGAATTTCATGCTAATTTTGATCACATATGATGTCTTCGTGCATTTAGACCAGGTCGGGTCAGGTCAGGTCAACCATTAGGCGTCCTGCCGGCTACCCATAGGTCTCAACTACCACTGGTGACGTCGTAACACGTTACAAAGGCACTAAAACTACTTCTTAAATGTTCAAATGGATGCCAAATTCGAAATAAGCCCGAAAAACTGCTCTAGAAACATGTATAACTCGGAAAAGTGAAACGAGGTCATCATAGGTCAATGAACTGACCTGACCTTCAGGTGACCTTGACACCCACCGTAATGCATGGGGCGAACATCATTTCACATGTTTGGACGTTTATAATCGTAAAAAAGACTAGAAACGCGCGGATAATGAGAGCTGACATACGCTGAATCGCGACTCCGGCCAAACATGGTCTCGAGAAATAGGTCACAGGTCAAAGGTCATTAGGGTCAGGGTCATGAAATTTTCAGAGTAGGTATCAAATTGATCAACTCGAGGGTACTGAAAGTTTCGTTGCGATCGGCCGCTTTTTACGTGAGTTATTTGCGAAAACCCATGGGGGTCCATCCGACCCCCTACACATACGAGGGCTAATATGCATTGAGCCACCAAAAAGCATCCGCCGATTTCGCTCTTTTTGCTCTTTTTCCACGTTTCTAGACGAATGGCATCATTTGAGGGGGCGCAAGCGCGAAAAAATACAAATTAAAATTTTGTATGGAAATAAGGACCACCCTAATATATATATATATATTAGGGTGGTCCTTATTTCCATACAAAATTTTTATTTTTATTTTTTCGCGCTTGCGCCCCCTCAAATGATGCCATTCGTCTAGAAACGTGGAAAAAGAGCAAAAAGAGCGAAATCGGCGGATGCTTTTTGGTGGCTCAATGCATATTAACCCTCGTATGTGTAGGGGTGGGATGGACCCCCATGAGTTTTCGCGAATAACTCACGTAAAAAGCGGCCGATCGCGACGAGACTTTCAGTATCCTCGAGATGATCAATTTTATACATACTATGAAAATTTCATGACCCTGACCCAAATGACCTTTGACCTGTGACCTATTTCTCGAGACCATGTTTGGCCGGAGTCGCGATTCAGCGTATGTCAGCTCTCATTATCCGCGTGTTTCTAATATTTTTGCGATTATAAACGTCCAAACATGTGAAATGATGTTCGCCCCATGCATTACGGTGGGTGTCAAGGTCACCTGAAGGTCAGGTCAGGTCAGGTCATTGACCTATGATGACCTCGTGTCACTTTTCCGAGGTATACATGTTTCTAGGGCAGTTTTTCGGGCTGATTTCGAATTTAGCATCCATTTGAACATTTACGAAGTAGTTTTGGTGCCTTTGTTATGTGTTACGACGCCACCAGTGGTAGTTCAGACCTACTATGGGTAGCCGGCAGGACGCCTAATGGCTGACCTGACCTGACCTGACCCGACCTGGTCTAAATGCACGAGGACATCATATGTGATCAAAACTAGCATGAAATTCGTGATCAGCACCCCCAAAAACAATACAGCTTCACTGTACGAAGCTCTTGCAGGTCCCGATTTTTCTGACCACTGGGTCATTGACCTGACCTGGAAGGTCAACCAATGACCTAGGACCTTAAATTGGATATCATCGGTTTCCTCTCGTCACGGGCAACACGCTCGTTTTTTCGCAAAGCTCTAGCGCGATCTGGAGCCAAAAGGCAGAGGGGTCCAACCGACCCCCCCCCCCCACACACACACACGTTAGACGTTAGCGGAAAGTTGCGGCGTGATGGCCGTGGTTCGACCACGCTTTCGGGATGACAGAGTGGCTGTACCCATGCTGGGGCCAGGTCTCACGGCTCCGCGAAGTGGGGACGATTCGGAGCTACTCGAGGTTATGCTTTCCAGCTCCACTTGGTCGGCTGCCGCCCGCGCCTCCTCCGACGCGACGCCTTGCTCCTCCTCCTCTCTTCGGCGTCATCCCTCCTCCTCTTCTTCTTTTCTTGGGAATGGAGCGCCATGTCTGCCTCTGTCATTCTATCCCGTCTCCCTGGCTCACGTTGGGCGAGAAGGAAGGCGCGATCTTCCGGGATGGTTAGGTATCAAGGACATTGCGTCACCGTGGGCGATATCAAAGATATTTTCCAGTTGTTTCTTGAATACGTCCTCGTTGCTTGTTTGGGTGGCGGAAGTCCTGTTCTTGTTCTTTTTCAGGCGTTTCCACTCGTCGAAGAGAGTTTCCACCTTCTTGACCGCTCTCCCTTTGTGCTGGGTGGGATTCCTGGCCCTGGCCCAGAACTCCTCTACTCTAGTACCTTCTCTAACGTCCGGTTGGCCGCTTCCCGGACCGTTTCCTAGAGGATTTGGTGGCGGTGGAGGAAGTAGGCGAGAGATTGGCCGCGGGATGGGAGCTTGCATAGGTGGTGGAACGGGAGGGGGCACCGGAGCACCGTGCCCCCCTTAATTTTGCCATTTTAGTATAGCCCTATGGGCGTTGCATGGAAAGAATGGGACCAAAAGTCGGCAGTGCCCCCCCCCCCCCTAATTGAAGGTGTTCCGCCGCTACTGGGAACTTGGAGCCAAGGAGTTCATAACTGGGGGACACCATGTACCCAGAAGTTTGCGACGCAGACAACCGTTACACCTGAGGAAGAGGGAACGAACGTTGATCAACGAAACGGACATTGAGCGAACATTGACGAACGAACGAGCGTTGAGCTACCAGTAAATAATAAAGTAGGGATCTGAAATTTTGACAGACAGGTTTTTTCGTTAAACGGCACCGATTGAAGGGGCGCAAGGTATCCAAATACGATTTTCGAAAATAAGGACCACCCTAATATATATATATATATATATATATATATATATATATATATATATATATATATATATATATATATATATATATATATATATATATATATATATATATATATGTTTCAATGAAAATGACAGCGTAACGGGCGTTGTTTTGCTTCTTGCCAAGATTCTCTAGGCTTCTCACAGTTTTTCGATCATCTAAGGAAAATTCATGTAAAATAGTGCCTATATTGCCAGGTAACGTTTCGTCAACATATCCGTTAACATCTTCAGACATGCATATAAGGCACAAAAACAGAAAAAAGTACATCTATGGTTCGGATCGTGCGTCGCTAGATAACAGGTTTGCATTTCTTCAGTGACCTAGAACTAAATTAAACAGCAACGAGAGCAAGCAATTGTAGCAGTAGCACCTCCGGTTACACTTACACTTCCACACTGCGGTATCGAGAACAAATTCTACCAGTCCGTGATGTCATTAACGTACATACAATCGTTCATAAATATCTTTAACACAATCGTCCATCAACATCTTTAACACAAATAACCATTCAATCGAGATGACAATCATTCTCATTTGCATTCGTATCTGATCCTAAGCCTTCCTAAAACCTTGGTGCTAGGGGCCGTCCATCATAGAGCGAGAGTGACCCTTTATATATATAGAGACCCTCTCATAAACAGACAGATGGATATGAAAGGGTCACTCTCGCTCTATGATGGACGGCCCCTAGCACCAAGGTTTTAGGAAGGCTTAGGATCAGATACGAATGCAAATGAGAATGATTGTCATCTCGATTGAATGGTTATTTGTGTTAAAGATGTTGATGGACGATTGTGTTAAAGATATTTATGAACGATTGTATGTACGTTAATGACATCACGGACTGGTAGAATTTGTTCTCGATACCGCAGTGTGGAAGTGTAAGTGTAACCGGAGGTGCTACTGCTACAATTGCTTGCTCTCGTTGCTGTTTAATTTAGTTCTAGGTCACTGAAGAAATGCAAACCTGTTATCTAGCGACGCACGATCCGAACCATAGATGTACTTTTTTCTGTTTTTGTGCCTTATATGCATGTCTGAAGATGTTAACGGATATGTTGACGAAACGTTACCTGGCAATATAGGCACTATTTTACATGAATTTTCCTTAGATGATCGAAAAACTGTGAGAAGCCTAGAGAATCTTGGCAAGAAGCAAAACAACGCCCGTTACGCTGTCATTTTCATTGAAACATGTATTCGTGAAAAACTGCTTCCCAACTTCACTCATATATATATATATATATATATATATATATATATATATATATATATATATATATATATATATATATATATATATATTAGGGTGTCCCAAGCATACATGGGAAAAACAAAACTATGAAATATTCAAGGGGCTGAAGTTTGCCCCGGTTCCACTACCGGTAAGGAAGACACTGGTCGAGTTTCAGAGGAATCAGAGTATATTTAGAGGTTGCGAGCTTGTGCACTTTTTAAGTGAGCAAACCCCATTTAATAATATGTGTAGGTATATACCGATTGAACAAGCATGACAAATCAGGGTATTTAGACAATTTTACAGCAGAAGGTAGCACTGCACTATCTATGAAACACTTTCTTTGTCTATCCATCCTTGATTTTCTTGGGCTGCGTCTGCTGATGGTGATGCACTAGCTGAAGCAGGTATTGCTTCTGCTCTTCTGACTTGGTGGTGGTGTTGTACCGCTAGATAAGCGAGATTCCCCGTTCGGCGGCATCATTGACGATATTAAGAGCCCTTGCTCTATGGCTGACCATGTGATAGGCTGCGTCGTCCTTCCTTATTAAACTCCTTGGTTTATTTCGCGATGAAACCTGGGTCCACCACCAGAGTCGTCAGCAGGAACATGGATGGACCAGGAGGTTACAAAGTCTTCGAGAGGAATGCCAATGCTGCTTCAACATGGCGGCAATTGGAGATCGTCATATTCCGTCTCAGCCTAGGCAGTAGGACCGTAAGAGGGACGACGAGCTGGTCAAGAGAAGCAGCCGGCTTCCCGCAGGAGGTGCCGGCAGAAGCAAAGGCCATCACAAGTGCCGGAGCAGGGGCGGCTGCAACTGCTTGACGCATGACATGGCCAGACTCCTTCTTCAAGAGGATCTGGGGAGACCGGATGCCGACCTCCACCTCAGTCTCTGGCGTAAGCAAGGGCTAGGCGGTGGATGCCTATCTGCATCAACTACGTGCTGGATACTGCAGTAGGTATGTCGTACCAGTACATCCACCGGATCGGCCGCCTCCTGGCGCGGACCTGCCCAGTGCCCAGGGTGACCCGACGTGCGGTACTCAGCGGTGAGGTGCGCCGTTTGCAAGGAGACGACACACCTGACCATATCCTGATCCGGTGTATGTGCCTGGACGATCTTCATCTTAAGTTAACCGGCAACAAAGATGCGACCGAGACGCAGCTGCAGAGGAGGGAAGTGGTCGCGGCCTTTGCCCGCGACTTCAGGCACCATCAGGAGCCTAACGATGGTTTCTGGAATGATGCTCGTCGATGGTCGCCTTGCGGACAGTTTGAAGATGAAAATTGTGGCCAACCTCCGGAAACCGCCAAGGAAACAGCTGAAACGACTGGAGGGAAAAAGTGCGAACGATTCTGCCCCGTCTGAATCATGCCATGCATGCGATCCTAGTAGCCATGTTAAAATGCACCTAAGAAGAGACAAAAATGTTCATTTGCTCGCAACCTCTAAACGTACTCTGATTCACTTGAAATTTTGTCAGCATCATATCCCAGCCAAGTGGAACGGGGGCAGCCTTCAGCCGGTCAAAAATAATTAACAAAAAAGTTTTTTTGGGACACCCTAATATATATATATATATATATATATATATATATATATATATATATATATATATATATATATATATATATATATATATATATATATATATATATATATATATATATATATGATGTTTGTTAGCGTTGACAAATTCTGCTGTGATCTTTTTTTTGCAGTACCGTGTCACATACTTTGGCGAGGAAGGGCCAGTGACGAATGAAGTGATAGAGATCTGCACTCGGACCGTGTACTACCCACCTACTCGGTGAGTGAGTGAGAGAGTGAGTGAATGGGTAAGCGAATGAGTGAGTGTGTGTGCGCGTTTGCGAGTGAGTGGGTAAGCGAATGAGTCAGTGTGCGTCCGCGCTTGCGAGTGAGTGAGTAAGTGAATGAGTGAGTGAGTGAGTGAGTGAGTGAGTGGGTGCGAGTGAGTGAGTGCGTGAGTGCGTGCGTGTGATTGAGTGAGTGTGTGAGTTAGTGTATGAGTGAGTGAGTGAGTGAGTGAGTGAGTGAGTGAGTGAGTGAGTGAGTGAGTGTCAGAGAAAATTAGCGTTTCAGTATGACAGCGAGTCGTGTGCTGTCCTTGTTGATACAATTTATGCGCATTTTGGCATTCTAATTTTTATTTTCTGTTATATCTTTATCTTTGTCGGCTTTATCCTTATTATTTAAGCATCCATATTTTCATCATTATTTCCACTAATTCTTATTTTATGAAGACATCCGCCGGAGCCATTCTGACCGTGCACTAATGCTGCCACTCGGTCCTCAGGAATGGGTTTGGAGTCAACACGTCGTCACCATTGGCTGACTTCACTTACCTCCTACCAAAGCATGAGCTTAACAAGGTACGACACGACGCCGAACGGGCATGAGCTAAACAAGGTACGACACGACGCGGAACGGGGATGAGCTAAACAAGGTACGACACGACGCCTAACGGGGATGAGCTAAACAAGGTACGACACGACGCCGAACGGGGATGAGCTAAACAAGGTACGACACGACGCCGAACGGGGATGAGCTAAACAAGGTAGTAGGTACGACACGACGCCGAACGTACATACATGCACTGAGCTGTCAGCCGAAAAAACGTCGTCCTGGTGGGGGAGATGCCTACGATGCCTTTTTAACCCGCGCCGGGCCGGGGGGAGGGTGTTTGTTTTTTGTCACACCTGTTCATGCACCTTTCCGCACATGTTGTGAAAATTTCAGACCCAGGGCTTTCAAGGTCAGGTCAAAAGATCACGTCACGTGACCTCACCTCAGAAAAAGTTTCAATCCTCGTCAGAGCTACAGCGGCCGAACGATCGCCTTGAAATTTTCAGAGATTGATAAGAATAACAGTATGTACAAAATGTATATCTCGGAATTCTGATATCGTTGACCTAAGGTCAGGTCAATTTTGTGTCCTCCCATTATAAATCAATGGGAGAAAATTGAAATGCACCTCTTGTGGACGAATGGTGTTCAAAACCCTCTCAAACATCGGTTCATGGGTAAACATGACACACTGAATCGAAAAAATGCACCTCTAACCCCTCTGTGTGCCCCTGAGGTCATCTCAGGTCACGAACGGTCACCAGCAGTTTCTTTTGCCCGGCTGGCTGACCTCGTTTTTGACATCTTGTAGGAGGACGGCTTGGCGGAAAGCATTCGGCTGGTCCTTCAAGGAACGTGTGAGGCCTCCAGGCGCCTATTGAGGCTCCTCACGTGCTCACATTGAGCACCTACATATGCCGGAGATACCAGCTTTTCAGGCTTCCATCATTTGTGATCACACACATGTATATATTTGTATTTGTCGCTGTAAAAGCGGTGCATAATAAAGAATGATGATGATGATGATGATATCAGTGGTTGTTAGTTCGTGTGGCTTTCGAAACTTATGGGCTACCAAAGACTAGAAATATCCGCAGCCGGCGATGTTGCCGTTGAAAAACTGACTCCAGGCCTGTCACTGCAGCCTAACGGAGCTCTATACCTTTGACCTTGGTCCCTGACCATATCATTTGTTTGCAGCTTAGTCCGGAGCTTCTTGCAGAACTGAAGAGTCTTCCACTCCTCTGGAGAGTGAATCACACGGAGGCTGAAACGACTGAAAAACAGTGTAGAAACATCACGACGGACGGCGAAGGCATCGCCAAGCTGAAGATGACCGAGTTGTCGCACCGAGTTCACACGGTGGAAATCGAGGTATGATCAGTGATCATACCTCAGTGATCACTGATCACTAAGCCGTGCTGTCCGGTATCCTTTCTCGACGGTATCCTTCATTGAATGTTGTCTTCATTGCAGTACCTTGATGATAGTAGGTATTTCGCATTTGCAGATTCACATCAAGACCACAATAAACTCACTCTCTCCACCCTCTTGTAACAGCCCTGCTCTGTCTGTCTGTCTCTCTCTCTCTCTCTCTCTCTCTCTCTCTCTCTCTCTCTCTCTCTCTCTCTCTCTCTCTCTCTCTCTCTCTCTCTCTCTCTCTCTCTCTCTCTCTCTCTCTCTCTCTCTCTCTCTCTCTCCCTCTTTCTCTCCCCTAGGGCTCGGACTGGCCAGATCTGCCATGGAGCGATGGACTGAGAGTTATGACATCACCATCCGGCTCCTACCTGGCTTTCGATGTGGCTGAGATGCCCGTGAAGCTTCCCTGCCATGGCGACATCCGCCTACCGCTGCTCTCCACCGTGCCCAAGGAGTCGCTGGTCGTCCAGCTACAGGTCAGCTTGGAGGGGAACATGCTCATGATGTGATGGACGATCTTGGTGAGACTGACCCCCTTTAGCCTTTGTGTACTACTGGTACTATAGATGCTGCAGTGGATGATGATTTAGTATTATGGGGCGCGCTAGCAAACGCTGAAGCGATGGGCGAGGTAAGAACTAACTGGTTCTGGTGAAACATTTAGCCAATGCTTGAGATTAACCCTCGCCCGCACATGGGGGGGGGGGGGGTGGTTGCCACCCCCCCCCAGGTAGTCTTTCTGCTCTGCACTCAACATTTTTAGAGCTAGAAGGCTGATTTTTCGTATAGCTGCTCCTCTATCCTTTCTTGAGGTCCACTGAAAATTTCAAGTTTCTGTGATTTTTGGTTTCGGAGATATGACCTTGTTTTTCAGGTCATGTCATGACCCAAATGGCCAATTCTCAACATCTTGCGCCTGCCATGGGCCTTGTGAGCTTTTGACACCCTGATTTCGGCCTTTTTTGCCAGTCTTACCTCCCACCTATCATGGAACATGTTGTTCGACGATGTACAGGGGTCAAGGTCAGGGTCAAGGTCAACCTAGGTCATCTAAGATAATTGCGTTTTAGGCAAGCTGAATTTCCTTTTTGTGAAGTTTTTTGACTGCATTTTTGGTAAAAGCTTCTCAGATCATGATTTCATGTAATATGGACCCAAAAACAATCGGTGCACACATCAGTATACACACAGACACACACAGACATACAAACACATATAATTGACCTTGACCTAACTTGACCTGAAATGACCTCAGCAGCAAAATTCTGGTCGGGTAGTGTGACAAAGAGGTTCTAGCTGGCTTGGCACCAGAAAACAGCATCGTCATCGGTATTTGATAAGCAGCGCACTTGATATCCAACGGTGACCCAAAACAGCAACATTTTTTAGTTTGACCTGACCTGGAAGGTCAATGACTGACCTGAGAAGGTAAAACTGGGTATCATTGGATTCGTCTCTTCCCAAAGAATCTTTTTGGTCTTTACAGCTAAGCTCTATCTCCAACAGGAACGAAATGGCGCGGGGGGGGGGTGGCAACCACCCCCCCCATGTGCGTTCTAGGATGGGAAAATGGCATGTGCGGGCGAGGGTTAACCCTCGCCCGCACATGCCATTTTCCCATCCTAGAACGCACATGGGGGGGGGGTTGCCACCCCCCGCGCCATTTTGTTCCTGTTGGAGATAGAGCTTAGCGGTAAAGACCACAAAGATTCTTTGGGAAGAGACGAATCCAATGGTACCCAGTTTTACCTTCTCAGGTCAGTCATTGACCTTCCAGGTCAGGTCAAACTAAAAAATGTTGCTGTTTTGGGTCACCGTTGGATATCAAGTGCGCTGCTTATCATATACCGATGACGATGCCGTTTTCTGGTGCCAAGCCAGCTAGAACCTCTTTGTCACACTACCCGTCCAGATTTTTGCTGCTGAGGTCATTCCAGGTCAAGCTAGGTCAAGGTCAATTATATGTGTTTGCATGTCTGTGTGTGTCTGTGTGTATACTGATGTGTGCACCGATTGTTTATGTGTCCATATTACATGAAGAGAAGCTTTTACCAAAAATGCAGTCAAAAAAATTCACAAAAAGTAAATTCAGCTTGCCTAAAACGCAATTATCTTAGATGACCTGATGGGATATTGTGACCGCGGACCAGCCGTGTGGGGCCGTGGAACAGGGCGGGGTCGGCGGCCCGGCCGTCCGGCCGGCGAGCCGCCTGACCGCCGCGCGGTCATCGCGCATGCGCTCTGTGCCGTGGTTATATAAGGGCGCGACCGTGACCAGACTGGGTCAGTCGGCGGGTCGCCGTGTCCGTGCTTGGTCTTCGGTCGCTGGAAGCACAATACACCGTGTCGTGGTATATGCAGCTTTACTTGGCCCTAACATATTTTGGCGCGGTCGGTAGGACCAATAACGTAAATGGGCTGCATATGAGTTTTTAAGAAAGAAGATTGCTGTGAGAGTTCTGTGACGGCCTACGCAAGCTCACGGTGGAAAAGGTGGACGGAGCCGGTGAGTAGAGACTTTGGGTGTTGAGAGGTTCTCTCCAGTAGAGTTCAGTATAACAAACTATGGATTTATCTACCATTTTCCTTTCAAGAGCTTCGAAATTTAGTGGAGAGTCGGGGGAAGTGTGGCAGAAATGGTTCTGCCGATTCGAGGCTCAGACGGCGAGCATGAAAGCCGGGGACCGGCTGGCGGCTATGGTGGGTCTTTTGGACGGAGTCGCACTGGACACATTCGCGTCACTCACCGAAGAGTCACGGAAGGCCTACGGCAGGGTGGTTGAAGCACTGAAAAGTCGGTTTGGTCGGCAAATAAGCACGTTGCAGGCTCATGTCGAACTCAACCGAGTTTGCCAATCACCTTCGGAGTCTGTTGAAGACTTCTCAGCCAGGATCAGAGAGTTGAGTGGGCTAGCCCAGCCGGCTCTGCCCAGCGACCACAGCGCTATGGAGGGATTCCAGTGCGGCCGATTCATCTGTGGCCTCCGTGACACGCAATTGCAAGAGAGGTTAATCAACCAAAACGTATCCACTCTGACTGACGCGGTACGCGTTAGTAAAGAATTCGAGGAGACGAAGAAGACGATCAAGGCGGTGCGAAATCGCGAGGTCGACGTCATCGGGGCGGTCCGCCCGGTCGGGGGTGAAGCAACCGTGAGTCAAGCCGAAAAGACTGTGACGGACAACAACCGGCTCACAGTCATCGAAGATCATATTCGCGGGCTACACGAGTCGATATCGGCCATCACAATGGCGCCTAAGACGACAACTGATGCGAGTAAGTCTCGCCGACTTCCCCGGTGCTACCACTGCGAGCAGCCGGGTCATTTTCAGCGAGACTGCCCCGAGCGTAGCCGTGGTTCACCTAGCGTCAGATGCTTCGGCTGTGGAGAATTGGGTCACCTCAAGCGACACTGCCCCATTTCATTGCCGTCGACAAGGGATGGGCGCGCGCTGCCGCTCTGCTTATGTTGTGGGCAGCAGGGCCACTGGATGGCAGGGTGCCAATACTTCCAGGGTGGCAGCACTGGCGGAGGCCACTCCGAGACAAGAGCTGCTGATCCCCGGCGGGGCGCCGGTGCGCATCAGGAAAACTGAACCGGACTGGAGCCGTGGGACAGGTCCCAGTCCTCTCGAAAGCGTCCCCACTCACGGCGTCGGCCGTTCGGGTCGTCATTCACGGCGCTTCGACATGGGCGCTGGTGGACACTGGTGCCGACTTCACTATGATGCGAAGAGGATTTTATGAGGGGAACCCAGCACTCAGAGCAATCCGGCTCAGCCCGAGCGCGCGCAATGCTATCGGAGCGGGAGGTACCTCCCTCCAGGTAGTTGGTGAGTTGGAAAACCTCTCATTATGCATTGATGGAGTCAGCTTCCGATGCCCGGTAGTGACCGTGGCAGACGACCTCGTGTACGACGTGATACTAGATCGCGACTTCACGTGCATGCATCGCACGGTCATTGACGACGACGCTGGCTCATTCAAGATTGGAACCATGAGCGTTCCCCTGCCGAGCCGGGAGCAGGTTCGACCAAGACGTGCGCGAGTGCGATTACTGTCGAACGTCGTCATTCCAGCACGGTCAGAGAGCGTGGTAGCCGGTAAGCTGGAGAGAGTGGACGGCGTGCAGAGTGATGAAATGGGTGCAGCCGGGATATTCGAGCCATCAACCGTAGCGGAGCGGGAGGGACTCCTGACTCCAAGGGCTCTGGTCGTTGCAGACGACGACGGGTGCGTCTCGATCATTTTGACAAATGTTGGGTCTGAAGAAGTCCGTGTTCTCAGAGGCAGTGACCTAGGGACATTTTATGATGCTACAAACGAGAAGGACTGCGAGTACAAGTTGTGCCTGGCTGCAGACGGAGGCGTTGAGGACAGTGATGATGATGACGTTGATGATGTGAGCTGCAGAACAGAAAGGCGTCAGAATACGACGGTGACAGAAGTACTTGATGTGGACGGATCTGACTTCTCAGCGGAAGGAAAGGAGAAGCTCAGAACCATTCTCAGCGAATATGCAGACATCTTCAGTCAGTATGCGGGTGATATCGGCAAGACAGATTTGCTCGAACACCACATCGACACAGGGGAGGAGGCTCCCGTGAAGCAGAGACCACGGCGGGTACCAGTTAAACTCCGCGAGCAAGTCGAGATGCAGAAGACGCAGATGATGAAAGATGGAATAATTGAAGAGAGTACAAGTCCGTGGTGCTCCCCAGTCGTCCTGGCCAGAAAGAAAGATGGAAGTTTCCGCTTCTGCGTCGATCTCCGCGCGATCAACAGCCGAGCTCGCGGATGTGCGCATCCTCTGCCGAGGGTCGACGAGGCGTTGGATACCCTAGCGGGGGCAACGTGGTACACGACGCTCGACATGGCGACCGGTTACTGGCAGGTCCCGCTGGCCACAGAGGACCGAGAAAAGACGGCGTTCTCCACGGGCAAAGGACTCCATCAGTTCCGGGTGATGGCCATGGGTCTCAAAAATGCTGGAGCCACCTTCCAGCGACTCATGGAACTGGTGCTTGCAGGTCTGGACTCGAAACGCTGTTTAGTCTACCTTGATGACATCATCATATCAAGCAGATCCGAGGACGAGCACATCGCAACGCTCCGTGCTGTCTTCAAGCGAGTGAGGTCGGCGAAGCTGAAGCTCAAACCAGAAAAGTGCCGCCTCGCAAAGCGCGAAGTTACGTTCCTCGGTCACCGGGTCGCAAAGGAGGGACTCCTACCGGACCCACATAACATCCAGAAGATACTCGACTGGGCTCCACCGAAGACGGAAGATGGCATGAAGAGCTTCCTCGGATTGTGCGGATATTACAGCCGTTTTGTCCCACAATACATGGATCTCACGAAGCCGCTGAGGGAAGCCAAGGTGGTGGGTGACCACCTGACGTGGACGCCGGAAGCTGAAGCAGCTTTTGAGAGTCTGAAGCAGGCGCTGACTGCACCTCCAGTGTTAGCCCTCCCTACGTTCCGTGGTACATTCGTCTTGTACACGGATGCATCCGACTCTGCAGTCGGTTCAGTGCTCGCGGAGCGGGTGGGTGACACGGAGAGAGTCATCGCCTACGACAGTAAGGTGCTGACAAAGCAACAGCGCAGATGGCCAACATATGATAAAGAACTCTGGGCCATCGTTCACGCCATCCGGCGATTCAACCAGTACACAGTTGGAGCAGAATTCGAAGTCGTGACCGATCACAAACCACTCACGGGTGTACCGGAGTCCATCAATGTGGAACGGGACGGGACGGGAAGACGTGGCCGGTGGGCCATCGAGCTGAGCTCTTACCAGTTCCGGGTGGTTGTCCGGCCGGGCCGTGATCACGGCAATGCCGATGCGATGTCCCGGCAGCGACCAGTCAACGTCAATATCTGGACGGGCAAGCGCAGCAAGTCCTGTCCCGCCGAAGCCGGTCAAGCACCCGTGCATACCGCAGCTACAAGAGCCCAAGAACCTGCTTCTGGTGAAGAGGAGAAATGTGTGGGGAAGACTCGAGGCGCTGCAGAACTTGACGACCAAGTCTGCGCACTGCCTACTGCGCCACCTAGTGCGAAGGATGACCAGGCGGGACGCCTAATCACTGGAGCACCAGGACAATCGGAGTTGCAGACGGCGCAACAAGAGGACGAGGTCCTCAGTGTCATGCGGGACGCCTGTCTGGGCAGTCGGGAACCACCGCCCGATCACCCTCTCGCCGAGTGGGAGCTACTGCGTGGAAGCTGGGCGCAGCTCGAAGTGCGGGAGGGCGTCCTCGGCATGAGGACGAAGTGGGGCTTCCGGGCCCTGGTCCCTGATTCGATGCGATCAAGAATCATGACGCTCGCCCATGACCATCCGACGTCCGCACACTTGGGACGGAGTCGAACAACGGAAAGAGTGCGACAGCGCTTCCTCTGGCCCGGCATGTTCGCGGACATCCGTCGGTACTGCAGCACGTGTGACCTTTGCCAACGGCGCCATCGCCCTGCACCGAAGAAACGGGCTCCTCTGGTAACGGAGGTCACGAGTCAACCATTCCGCAGAATTGCGATTGACATCACTGAGATGCCGGTGTCGGAGAATGGCAACCGATGTGCAGTAGTCATCATGGACTATTTTTCTAAATACGTCCGAGTGTACCCAGTCAGACGGCAGGATGCCGAAACCGTAACCACGGTGCTGTTGGATTGGGTTTACGACATGGGGGTGCCAGACAGGATTCACTCGGACCAAGGAGGCCAATTTGAGTCTGCATTGTTCCAGTGCATGTGCAAGCGACTGGGCATCCAGAAAACGCGTACAACGCCATATCACCCTGAGAGTGATGGTATGGTAGAGCGTTTTATGAGAACACTCAAAGACATGGTCGCCAAATACGTTGACCCTCAAGGAGCGAACTGGGACGCTGACATCAAGGCGTACTGCATGGCCTACAACACCTCTGTGCACAGCGTCACCGGATATTCCCCGTTCTTTCTGCTGCACGGATTCCACCCGAAAACGCCACTCGATGCGGTCATCAACCCTCCGGATCGGGCGGTAAATATCCGGTGCTACCTTGAAGAGCGTCTAAAGGCCATTTCAGAGGCTTATCAGACGACTATCAGGAAAACCCGGGCCAGTGCTACGGAGGCTGCGACCCGATTCAACCAGCGCGCGAGCGGAAAAGGGTTCGAGGCTGGTGACCGGGTATGGATTCGGGATAATAGGGTCTCGGTCGGCGGGAAGCCGAAACTGGGACTGTACTACAAAGGCCCGGGCACCATCATCGGCCGCCTCGGAGGAGAGAGAGGAGTAACGTACCTCGTCCGTGACGACAAGGGCAAGGAAAAGGCTCTGCACTTCAACCAGCTAAAGCCAGCTGTGGAACGGGAGTCCCACAAACAGGAAACGTCTGGAAGCACCCGGAGGGACGACGCATCGGACACAGCCACAGAAACGCGTCCCAGGAAGCAGACGGGGTCCGAGGAGACTGGACCGGATCCACTGGCGTTGTACTACCTCTGCCGGCGGGCCCGAGATCAGGTGGGGAATGGCGGTACATCTGTGCGGGGCGCGTATGTGACCAGGTCTGGCAGAGTGTCGCTCCCCCCAGATCGTTTTCAGTCCTAGGCCTCGGATGCTCTCGATGTGCATCACCAGTGTCTAAATCAGTTTGTATTTCCGGTCGCGTTCCGGTCGCGTAGTGTGTCGCGTTTCTTTGTTACTTGACCAAGTGGAAACGTTTCTTTTATGGGGGGAGGAGTGTTGGGATATTGTGACCGCGGACCGGCCGTGTGGGGCCGTGGAACAGGGCGGGGTCGGCGGCCCGGCCGTCCGGCCGGCGAGCCGCCTGACCGCCGCGCGGTCATCGCGCATGCGCTCTGTGCCGTGGTTATATAAGGGCGCGACCGTGACCAGACTGGGTCAGTCGGCGGGTCGCCGTGTCCGTGCTTGGTCTTCGGTCGCTGGAAGCACAATACACCGTGTCGTGGTATATGCAGCTTTACTTGGCCCTAACAGACCTAGGTTGACCTTGACCCTGACCTTGACACCTGTACATCGTCGAACAGCATGTTCCATGATAGGTGGGAGGTAAGACTGGCAAAAAAGGCCGAAATCAAGGTGTCAAAAGCTCACAAGGCCCATAGCAAACGCAAGATGTTGAGAATTGGCCATTTGGGTCATGACATGACCTGAAAAACAATGTCATATCTCCGAAACCAAAAATCACAGAAACTTGAAATTTTCAGTGGACATCAAAAAAGGATAGAGGAGCAGCTATACGAAAAATCAGCCTTCTAGCTTTAAAAATGTCGAGTGCAGAGCAGAAAGACTACCTGGGGGGGGGGGGGGTGGCAACCAAGGTGGCAACCCCCCCCCCCCCATGTGCGGGCGAGGGTTAAGTGTGGGCGGATGCATGTACCTACATACAATGTTAACTTCTTTTCCGTGTTTCCATAAAGCTGTTTTTAAAACGCGTAATGTTTCTTAGAATAATGACTCAGACAGTATGTACAATCTTATTCCCAAGCTGCTCCGTCGTCAAGTTAGATATGTGATGTCTCATCACCCCGCTCCTTCCCTGACTCTTCATTTCTCCATGCTGTCTCCAAGTTTCCTCCCTTTTTCTCATGCTGATCTGTATTCTCCAATCTCCGCTATAGGTAATAGCTCGCGACCGTGTGGTGGCCAGTCAGACGGCCGATCTGCGCTCAGAGGAGCTGATTCTGCACATGGTGCCCGAGATGAGTCCCAAGGCGCGCCTGCTCGTCTACAGCCAGCTCGAGAGTGGCGAGGTGATGGCAGACACCGTGGAGATGGATGTCGAGACCTGCTTCCCCAACGAGGCAAGTCGATGAGAGCGACGGAGAGGACAAATAAAACGTAGAATAAGACAAGCCATTAGCCGTTTTCACGATGCGTTAGGCGGCACGGGCGGACATCGATAGCAGCGCCTCTATCGGTCACTAGGGAAAGCTGGGCTGTAGGCGACAAAATACCGGCTGAGTTGTCACACGTTGAAAAGGTTTATAGCCATCCGTCTTGTGAAAAAGTTGAACTTTTGCCTTTAATATTTCTACAGGCAATTTTAGAAGTGTCTTCACATGGATTACAAAACCGTTTAGATTATTATATTCACTTCAAGTCTTCCCTATTGTTCTTGATGATGCGGGAACTATTTCTAATTAGTGTTTCTAGCTTAGTAAAAGAACATACTGTGCAAACGATGAAAGAAGCATAAATGGAAGATTTTAAATGCAATTTTCTCTAAGAATTAATGGTAAATTCTCTACATATCAAGGAAAAGGTGCATGCTAACTGATAATTTAAAGTTCTTGGGGCCAGTTGTTTTCTTCTTTTCTTACGTCGCCCCAATGGCCGCGAATACACTTGTGATAACGCCATCTGGTACACATTTGGTGCAAATTTGGTGCAGATTAGGTAAAGATTTGGTCAAATTAGGTTCAGTGTACCTCTTAGCAGGGGGATGTCGTCCCGGTTTTCCCCATGCATTATTCGCCAATCAGCTTAACACTACCAGTGACGTCACTGGTGGATCGCCAATCGGGGCCGTCCGGCCGGCCGGCCGGGCCCGTAGGCCAAACGCAGACGTTTTCAGAAAAGCGTAAGCCGTATAGATACAGTCGTGGATGGAGTTTTGCTGTGATTCGGCTCTCCAAGAGTGCTTCAGCGGACCAGGACCCGGATAAAGGTCATAGTGAACCGGCATCTGATAAAATCCGCTCACGGCTTAGCAGCCGACTTCAACTTCGATCCTTCGCCCTCGTAAAGCACAAAAGCTTGCCGGTCATTAATCCACCTGCATCTTCTCATCTGCTTAATGCCTATATCGACCAGCTACTGCAGCCGTTTTGGAGCGGCTCACGGCCAATAACACGCCGGGCGTGCGCTAGCCGCCGGTGCTAAGCGCTAACCATTGAGTGCGCGTGGCCGACTGCCGCCCCGATGGCGCTGGCCCCCGGCACCGACACCGGCGCGGCGCAGCTGACCCATTGGGGGGGGGGGGACTGCTAATTAGTTGAGCCGGAATTGGGATAGAAGCCGGTATGGGATTGGGATAGAAACTCAGCGAGACTGAGGGATTGTGTTGTGCCTTCGGTAGGCCCCCAAAAATCACCGGTGTAGTGCCCTCAGGGCCACCGGTTATGAAGCCTTTGGAGGCACTGGTGTGGGCCCTCAGAGGTAGGTACCGGTGTGAGGCCCTCGGAGGCATTGGTGCGGGGCCCCAGAGGTACCGCTGCGGGCCCTCTGAGGTGCTAGTGTGTGGCCCTCAGAGGCGCTGGTGAGGGTCCTCACAGTTGCCATTGTGGCCTGTGGGCCCTCAACTGCAGTGTGGGGTCATCACAGCCGGGTGCGGGACCCCTAGAGCTGCTGGCTCGAACCCTTTATAAGCCGACAGGGGCTCTCAGAGACCGACAAGGGGCCCTCAAGAGGCCTGCGGTGTCTTCAGGAGCCCTGTGGAGTCCTCAGAGACCAGCAAGGTACTCTCAGACGCCGGTGGGGGCCCTCAGAGTCGTCGCCGTCGGTGTGGGGTCCTCAAAAGTCACCGGTGAGTGGCCGTCCGATGCGAAGGTCCCGTCTTAGGCCGTAAGAGGCTCCGGCGTTGAGCCCTCAGAGCCGCCGATATATGGCCTTAAGAACAGACTTGTGCCGTGACCAAAAATCAAGATCCAGGATCCTCAAGGTCCCACGGCAAATTCAATTTCTAGAAGAAGCACTGGTTTGGGCCTTTGGAACTTCATTCAGGGATGCTGGTTGAACTCAGAGGTGCCAGTGTGGGGCCCTCAGCTGGGCACCGGTTTGGGGCTTTCACAGCCACCGGTGAGGGCCCTCGCAGGCGCCGTTGTGGGGGCCTTCAACCATTGGTTTAGGGGGTCATCACAGGCGTGTGTGGAACCCTTAGAGCTGCTGGTCCCTGATAGGCCGGTAAGGGCCCTCAGAGGCCGGCAAGTAGCCCTCAGAGGTCGCCAATGGGCCCTGAGAGGCCGGCAAGGGGCCCTCAAATGCCGACAAGGAACAATAAAAAGCCGGTGTGTGGCTCTTATGGAGAGAAGTGTGGCTATTCGGAGCACATAAGGTATTCTTTCGAGCCCTGTGGGGCCCTTCTGAGTCGAAAATGCCAGCGTGGACCCTCAGCCGCCAACTGGCGTCGCATGCGACGCCAAGGGGGCCCTGCAGGGCCCCTCGGGCCCGAGAGGCCCCCTCGGGCCCGAGAGGCCCCCTCGGGCCCGAGAGGCCCCCTGATCCGATGGGGGCACGTGCCCCCTGCCCCCCCCCCTCCGGGTACAGATAGAGAATGCAATCGGCGGTGCGGGACACAACAATTGAAATAGTTCCTTCTCCCGTCGCGAGGTCGCCCATCCGACCCATATCCCAAGATTGTCAACCGTGGGGCTCGGGTCGGCAATGTATCCGCAAGGAAATCAGCTTTAGGTGGGTAAAAAAGTTATTAAGGGTCATAAGTTGTCGTTACGTTCAGTAATAACAACGATGAAGTGCCAAATGTACCCGACGTACGGCTTGGAGCCGGGCGCCGCGCGGTCTCCACCAGTGACGTCACGCTAATGCTTAGCGACCGGTCCATTGGAAATTGCGGGATGATTCTACCTCTCTTATACGGCCTTGCCTCTTAGAAGCTATCAGCTAGGGTTGCGCTAATTGCTTACATATATGCCCGGTTTGTCATATTTTCAGAGAGTATCATCGATTTAAACACTGAAATAAATTCATAAAATGAAGATATTTGCTGTAAAAGAGATTAGGTGCAGATTTGGTCAAATTGGGTTCATTCGCCGGATAGCCCGTCGTGAAAACGGCTTTTATCGAGCTAACTATAGCACAGCTTCTTGTTTGATGACAAAATGACAGATCAGAGTTTAATTTAAAACCCATTAAAATAGTTTTCTTAAAGCAATATTCACACGCAAAAAAAGATCAGATATTTGGGGTTAACCTTTGTCGCCTGACGCTGGTGCAGTGCAGCCGATCTCTGACCTGTAGGTATAGGTGCCAGTAGGTTGACAGACTTATTGTCTCCGGTAGATGACAGTCGACTGGACTGCCAGCAACGCTGCGCCCGACACAGCCGCTGACCTGATAGTCACCGCCGAGCCCCACTCACGGTGCACCATTGGTGAGTGGCGGGTAGTGACGTCAGCTAGAGAATATCGGAATACCGATACCAAACGAAATACCGTCCAAAGCCATTGGAATACACCGAAACTGAACCAACTTGGAAATATGAGGAAAATGTCAATTTATTAGTTTTTACAAAATTTACTGCCTCTTACGTTACATTAGCGAGGATTCAAAATACCAACAAAATACTAAAAACATTATGATTGGAGTACCAAATATAGCAAGTCGGTATTGGTTTGGTATCTGTGTAACAAAAAGCTGGTATCCGATTGACATCTCTATTGGCAAGTGCCGTGATCCGAAGACAGCCACCCAACTATTCTGATCACACCAAACATTCACTTTGGTTCCACTCTCTTTTCACTTTTTGGGTATCTCAATTTGTCAGCCCAGCACTCTGATTTGTAGCCTTTTTGAAATTATTTAGTTGTTCCACCTGTCTGATTTGGTAGCCCCATCTATTTTTTTTGTCCACTTTGGTAGCATCAGCCTTCCAATGCGGTATCGTTAGCTCTGACTGTCCCGTGTGATCAAATTCGTTTTGATTCGCTGATTCGCTATCCCAAGCTCACTGAGAAAAATCCTGACTCCGCATGACAACCCCAGGGGGAGTTCACCAAAACGACACCCCAAAACTCCCAGGTGGTACTCCTCATTACACCCCCTCCAAAACTCTCCATTACACCCCAAAACTTCCCTCGAGAAACTCTCTGTAACTCTCCCTACCGTTTTAGAAAACTCTCCATTACTCTCCCTTACCCTATCAAAACAAACAACATACTCCCTGAAACTCCCTTCCATTACTCTCAATGACTCTCCTACTGCCTCATAATTACTCCCGATTACTCCATTCCATTATTCCCCAAAACTCCGTTTACAGCTTCATGGTATACTTCTTGTTACTCCCCATCAAACCCACCCAAACTTCCCATCACTCCACTCCAGCCCCTCCCCCCCCCCCCGAAAATAAATATTGGACGAATAGCGTAACCACCCAAAGCTCGTGTACCGAAGTACAGATAAAAAATATATTTCAAGAAATGTGTATTCATAGTCCGGGGCGGTGGGAGGCTTAAAAAAACTAACAAACGCTTTCGACATCCCGCCGCGGCACGCTCTCCGGGGATCTCACTCCATATGCTTCACGGTCGCGAGTTTTGATGTTAAGAATCCAAAAGGCGGCCTACCACAGCGGGAATGCTTGGTCTGGTGGTGCCGCTACCCTACCACCTCCTGGGCCTCGACGAATACTGCGTCTTCTTCGTCCGGCTCTCCTTTCACGATGGTGGGATGGATATTTTGATGGCCTCCGTTGGCTTCCGACGTGTCTTGCGGGATTGCAGGCTCTCCAGCTCATCCCCTGCAAAATGTTAATGACCATGAAATTATAGGTACACTTAACATTGCGTGGGAGGAATGGAGGAGAAAGAAAAAAGAGAAGGAGGGAAATAATGAAGGAGAAAGGGACGGATGAAGGAAGGAAGGAAGGAAAAAAGGAAGAAAGAAAGGGAGAGAGAGGGGAGGGAAAGAGGGAGTGAGGAAGGAAGCGAGGAAAGATGGAAGGAAGAAATCCATCAAGAACATGGGGTTACCATATGTTCTCATCACAGCATTATAACACTTTACACTATAAAAGCATGATGAGAAATACAGCTAAGCTTACCTTTAAATCCAAAGTAAGGTCCAATTATCCGTCACTGTATAGGTCAGGTCCGTCTAAGTCAACACGCTCTTCACTAGCACCTCGCCCGCCGTGCCGCACAACGTGATGTGTACTAAGCGCAAAAGATGGCGGTCACCGCGGCAGCCTCGCGACGTATGCTAAAACCCCTTCGTAACTCCCCTTTTACTCCTGTCGGAACGTTCGGGAAAGGTTTTTTCGGGAGTAATGTAGAGTTGCGTCACAGAGTTATGGGGTGTCACACATGGAGTCATTTCGCCATCCATTAAGAACTCTTGAAAACTCTTTCGCAAAATGAGGAAGGCTCGAATTTACCCTAGAACACACTCGATAACTCTGCTGGAAAGGGAGTTATCAATGGTTTTAAGGAGTTTTCAGGGGAGCATTTTCAAGAGTTTTGACCCATATGGAGTCAATTTTTTTCTCAGTGCTGTCTGTTTTATTATAGCACCTGTCCAATTAGAAATAACCTAACATCACTTTTTCAGCTGTCAAGGACTCCGGTGTGGGCTTAAGGAGGAGGGGTCGTCAACCCTACGAGCTGACGCGGGAGAGAACGCTGAGCGTTTTCAGCAGACTGCATGGTGACCTGGAAGACACATTCCTCGCAGCCGGGGGGTGGCTAGGGAATATGATGGTCCCACCACCCTACCGAGATCAGACGGCATACACCGGCCGCGATGAACCGGTAAGTTTGATATAAATCAGAAACGGCCACGGGCGAACGGTGACCAAATAGTGTTATAACCAGGTCTGCGGAGTCGATGGATTTTTGGTGACTCTGACTTCGGCTCAGACTCTGATTTCAAACATTGACTCAGTTTCCGACTCCGACCCCCGCTAAGACTCCGAACAACAATGCTCTTTAACCCTCGCCCGTCCAGGGAATTTTTTCATAACACGGACGGCCATGGGGGGGGGGGGGGGTACGTAGTAAAGGAATCTTGGGGGGTACGACCCTCCTCCTAGAAATGGACTCCTATATCACTTAGAAACACGAAATTTACAGGGTAGATGAAGCCATAAAAAAATCACGCCCTTGTGCAAAGTTGGTGGTTCTAGTTTGATTTTTGGTCTTTCTTTTGCGAAGCATAAATGTAAAAATTTCGCTAAAACACGTCAAAAGTTTTTGCCTCTAACTGTTGACCTGGGAGGCATAGGAAAAACAAAATTACAAGTGAACTCAGTACTTCAATGCGCATCGAATGGTATACTTTTTTATACCAGATTAACCTGTGCTCTGCTGGGGTGAGAGGTCTTTGAACCCCCGTCCCCCCGATTTTTTGCGATTATCCTAAAAAACGCGGCGGGAACCTAAGGTGAGTTAAATTTTGCAATTTCTCCATGATAAGTTAACAGGAGACATTTGAAAGGCGCTCCTTTTGGACGAACGTCATTCTTAACACTTAAAGTGACCATCCCACCTTAACATTAGTTTTGGGTTGAGATAGCCGAAATGGGGTCCCTGGCTTGCACTTACCGGTTTGAGCACTTACAAGTCACAACATCGAGAAATGCCTCAAATTGAAAATATCTTGCTTCAAAGTTGCAGCACTTGGATTCAGAGGGTCTAATGTATTTGAATGGTCCCTCTGAATGTGTGACGTCAGCGCAGATCTAACGATTTTAAATCTTTTACTAAAACGTTTGGTAGCACGCGGTGGTATATGCTGCTTTGCACGCAATAAGTGCCGCACTTTCAGCTGCCAAGCTATTGCTTCCAAAAAAAGTCGCTAGGAACAGCGGAGATAAAAAGTTAAAGTCTAATATCTTTAAAACCGGTGAATATTTTTCGGTGAAATTTGGTGGATATTCGTTTTCACTCTTTCTGAACCAAGCGACATCACTTTCATGCCAACTCATTAAAGGGAGGGTCAAGAGCCGCTGGGAGGTGGAGGGCATAATGTTGCCCCCTTACTTTTTGTGTGATGTTTCCGAAATCTGATTAGACATGAATTTGAAAATTGGTATAACTTTAAATTAATACCTACCTAGGCCATATTTGAAAAAAAATGTTTGTGTTTTTAGCCCTTAACCCTATTCCTGGCGGGGGGGGCCTCAGGAGCCCCCCCTGAGGTTTTTTGGTTATATCTCCCAAACGCGTTGAGCTAGGAAGCTCAAATTTTCTGACTTTTCCTAAAAGGCTTCTACGCAACATGTCTGAAAATTTTGAGTTGATCTGACCTCAGGTCAGGTCACCAGAGGCGGTTTGGTGACCCTACCTCAGAAAAGTTTGCAATCACGCCAGAGCTAGAGTTTTTGACCGATCAATTTCTTCTCTTCAGGGTTTAGTTAGGGTACCAGTATGTGCAATTTGTATATCTCGGAATTTTGATATCGGTGACCTAAGGTCAGGTCAATTTCGCGACCTCCCCATTATAAGTCAATGGGGGAAAAATCAACTCCCTGTTTTTACCACTAAAACGGGTCGGAATGGCCCCATATACCATACATGACTTCATATACGATCAACCTTCACTACCTTGAGGTCTGTTTTGCTGTTGGGCAGCTGTGAGGTCATGTGACGTCATCAAAGGTCACCAAAGGTTTTTGGCCAATAACTCCGTACAGGAACAAGATACAGACGCGTGGATGGTCTCATTGTGTTCAGCTCGTCAAGACGCATCGAATGATATACATGATGACCTCGAGGTCACGTGACCTGAGGTCAACCTTTGACCTTGACCTTTCGAGGTCAACATATATAGCATTCGATGCGGATTGACGAGAGGAACACGATGATGCCCTTAGTTTGTTCCTATCTTGACTAATTCGAAAGTTATTCGAGAAAAACTCTCTCCATATCTAGTGCCGCCATTTTGACTTTTTCGACCCCTGTGACGTCATCTTTGACCTGACCTGAAAATGACCTTAGTAAAAATTGTAGATCTTGGCCGTGCGTATCCGATGCCGTTTACCGCTTGTCGCTATCTTGCTTCGTTCTCGAGATCTCAGGGGGGGGGGGCCGAATCGGCCCCCCCCCGCCAGTTTCTTGTCCCGGCGGAGCCCGCCAGGAATAGGGTTAAGATGACATCACAATGACGCCATACAGCTAATGTTTATTTTTATATATTTTTTTTTTGCTCTAGCTTTACTGGACTAAAAGTTATAAGCGAAAAACCTTTGGCGTGTTTCAATGAAATTTTTACATTTATATTCCCCACTCCACCCCACCCCCAAATAATGACCTAGAATCACCGAATTAGCACCGGGACGAGTTTTCTTACAGGTGCACCTACCCTGTAAATGTGGTGTTTCTAAGTATCATATGAGCCAATCGCCAAGGGGAATCGTACCTGGCCGTCCGCGTTATAAAAAAGGTCCTGGCCTGGCGCGGGTTTAATCATGTACATTTGTACATTTATGTACACTTATGCGCTGACGGAGTATCGACCAACAGAGTGTGTTTGAATATGTTGTTAACTCTTTTCAGGACGTGAAGGAATATTGCGCAGCCCTAGAACAGAAGCTCTTCGAGTCGCTGATAAGGTTGGTCTTAAACTGATGTATGTACCCGATGCATTGTATGATGATGCTCGACATTTTAGTACATTTTAAATACACATGCGTCATACGAGAGCATGAATAAATTCAATAGTATCTAAAATGTTTTGCAAAAAATGAAAAAAAAAAATAAAGCAAACGCTCTGTGATCGCCGTGTCTTCCGAACCGCAATTGATGTCATATCATTGTCAATCAATTGATGCCGAGTTAATTGACATGGGGTACTGCATGCCTGAATTACGTAAAATCGGCGACCAGCATTTGAGCTCCGAGTTCTGACCTCCGACTGGGGCTGTATGTGACCTTTGGCCATTTCCTGCCACCTGGATAGAGCGGGAGTGAATCGTACAAGTCTGGACAATCTGGTCAAGGGCTTCAAGGAGCAATATGGTTATGTGGATAAGGATGACGTCACACGGGTTTTCTCCCTGCACCCGAACGCCGACGCTGCGGACGTCTTCAGGGTATGGATTATACATGGGACAGAACCGAAGGAAGGCCACCATGTTTACGGTATTTTGCGTGCAATGTGTGACTATGTATGTTGCGACTCGTAAGCATTGCATATGTTATGGTCATCATCTTTTATTTTAAACCTTATCCACCAACCAATGTTGGTCTGGTCAATAATGTTAGTAAAAACTTAACCCGACCCGCGCCATGCTGAAAGCGCCGTTTTCACGCCCCCTCAGTGTTTTCATAATTCGTAAATATCTCATAAAATATTTATAAAAATATTTCATAAATATCTCAAAAACGTGGTACACCTGTTCATGCCTCTTTTCCTGTATGTCTGTTCTGTGATTTTATATGATTTTTTGAACATATGCCGTTTTTGGTCGAAAACTCAGAAATCATGACGTCACTAAAACCTCGATATCTCAAAAATTTTCCGACCGATTTTTTTGAAACTTTGTCACAATCACAATAAACTTCAATCAATTTCCTACAGGCACCCAAAATTTGGCGCGCCTGCGGCGCGCCGTTTGGCCCAGCGAAAAAAGTGGGGGCGTTTAACGCCCCCCCCCTCCCAGCAGCTCGCGGGTTAACAGCCAACGATGTGTTTGGATGCCACACAGATCTGCAAATAAATAAAATAAATAAATAAATAAATAAATAAGAGTGTTTGATCGATATCCCTCCAAAAGAGGCGCATTTCAATTTTCTCTATACCTAAGGGAGAGGTCGCAAAATTGAACTGACCTTTTGTCTCAGGTATCAAAATTCCGGGATAAACATGTTATACATACGGTTTCTCTGACCAGTCGCTGAAAGTTTCAAAGCGATCGTTCAGTCGGTGTAGCTACAGCGAGCCTTTGAACTTCTTCTGAGGTGAGGTCACTTGACGTGATCTGGTAACCTGACCTTGAACGACCTGGATCTGAAATTTTCACATTATTGTGAGGGCAAGATGCATAAGCGCAGCTATTTTTGAGATATTTGCGAAATACTTGAGGGAGGGTGCGTAAAAGTCCCCCAGCACGGCGCGGTTAAAAGATCGAAGTCACCAATCAGCCGAACTCTACCTTACTGTAGCTGCCTAAAATTCAGTCAGAAGTCAGTCACCATCCGATGACAGCATTATCCGCGGATCCATCGAGTGACAGGTGTGCTTTGTCTCGCAGTACGCTGGAATGGTACCTCTGGCCAACAGGGGACTGCGCTACTCGCCCTGTGTCAAGGATGAGTTGGAGTCGTGGCACCTCGGCATCCCAACGCGCCACAAGCGGGAATCCCCGCTGATACAGGAGCGTCCGGTCAGTCGGAGGGTGCTCCTATAGGACTATAGGTGGCTGATGGCAGAGGCGGGTCTAGCTCAGAGTTTTTTTTTTTGGGGGGGGGGGGGGGCAAACCAAAACAATTTATCGATTCTTTCCATGCCTCGTCCATAGGCGTAATGTTAAAATTATGCCGTTTGGGAGGGGCAAATGCCCATTTCGCCCCCCTGGATCCGCCACTGGCTAATGGATTTAATGATAGTTTTGTTTGTAGTGCTCGCTAAAGATGAAATTTTGTAATGCACAGCGTTATATATAGCGTATATAAGCTTTATATAAACATTAGGCTTGTGTACAGTTGACTACAGAATGATGTTGGGCGGAATAAGTCGCCTGGAGTGGTAGGCTGTGCCGCGTCACACGAGCTGAGTGACACAGTTTAGTGTTGTGCCACAACACTCACCACAAATACGGTTAATTGCGTAGGCAAATGAAAGAATGAAATGGAAGATCTAAAGTATGAGAAGGATCTTTTCTTATGAGGAATGGAACATCATTCTGTAGTCAACTGTGCATGTTTGTATTGTTATCCTCTCGATTATTTCCAATACGATCCGACGTGTGTTGTTTTGTTTCAGAGTCATTTTTATGATGCGAGGGAGAACGTGATTTACTACGAGACGCAAACATTGGAGTGAGTATTCAGCAATAATAGCTCGTATTACGGTGGCTCTACTCATAGACATGAAAAGAAATATTTTAGATTGTTACGCTGCACTGGCTCGTTGACTTCAAAACGCTTATTACTTTATTTAGCGAAATTGTCATATTCTTATCGTGGATGGTCCTTTACTGGTTACCAAACGCTAGTCACGAGTAAAGGCTTCGAGAGAATCAATTTAATTTGACTGTTTGTGGCTAGTGCCCGGCCTTCGTCAGCTAAGTGGCTTATTATTTAGTGTGCCACAATGCGTTTACATCGCATTGTCAAGGTACAATGTTTGTGGAATAGATAATAATAACATGTATATTGTATGATCTATACAAAAATATAGAAAAATGTTCGTGAATAAATTTTCATGATCTTTGTCTAAAAAATAATGTAAATGACTTTGATATAATTGAATGTAAATCATGCAAATGATTGCAGTTCGATTTCTTGTCATGCAATATGCCTATTCCTGTTAATTTATTTCTTGTGACGTGCTGAATGTGTGACTTTTAGTGAGCGAGGAAAAGGTCACGTGACTTTACGGCTACCCGGCCGAGCTACAAGATGGGTGGCAACAGCTACCTGTACCCACCCCCAGGTCAGAACGTGGGATCAAAGGTCAAGGTCAATACATTGAGGTCACCAGTTCAATGTCAATTGGGGTCACAAGGTTGGGCTCAGATCAATCTTTTGAGCCCCATCCATGTGTTATTTCATATCACAACACAAATTATTTCATATCAGCAGCTGTTCCATCTTCAGCCGTTCCATCTGTACTGACTAACTAGTGCATCAAAACCTATAAAAAAGCGGACATCATTTGTTCAACGTCATCAGTGTTCTTTGCCTCTGTGCCTTTGCAGAAGGGTTTCGGCATTTCTGAGAAGGTGCCCATTAGGGCGTCCAAACTGCTCTTTGCCGAAATGTCCATTCCACACTCTGTGAAAGCTGGGGAGCTTCTTATCTGATCACCTCTGTTCCGTCGTGTTCATCCTCAGGATAGTCAAATCCTCCTCCACGTCCTAAAGTCCCTGGCCCGGGCTGGACGGGCAATTTTATCCCATGCGGGAAGCTTCCCTTTAATAGGAGCACACCCGTAACCGGGTGCAGTGAGTGTTAGGGGGCTAGGTGGTCTGCCCAGTGTGGCTTCTGGAGATAAGCCCCCGACGATTCACTAGGGTGCCCGCCCTGATCAATGTCTCCCTCTTTTTCCTATCATCCTTCCGGCTATGGAATGGTCTTATTAGACCGAAAGAGCCTAGCCGAGCAAAGCAAAACACTGACAGATGCTACTGATGAATTTCGTTCGGTATTTTAGCGCCCTGTTGGAGGATGTGCTAAAATTGATGGGACCTTCAAACGGAATATGTTTTAATGATGGTGAATCATGAAGTGAACTGATGTGCAAACTGCAGCAGCGCTCAAATGTAGTCACATCAAATGTAGT